>NC_084984.1:1241461-1303964 GCF_963691925.1 Scomber scombrus | reverse complement strand
AATATATTATAATTAAATAAATAGTAATATATATACACATATACATATATATATATATGTAGTGATGAAATAGATGTAATGAATAGTAATAATAAAATAAAGTAGAGAGACATTTTAAAACATCTTAAATAAAGAAAATTAAAACACTAAGAAGACTTTAAAGTATTCTTTAATAAAAAGGCTGAACTGGTAGGTTTGTCCTCAGGGGGGCGACAGAGAGCTGAGGAAGAGTCCGAGAGTCTTCCTCCTTCTGAGTCACAGATTAAAACACAATGAAATTAGATATAAATGAGACAGAGAATTAACATCAGTAATCAGGTTAAAAAGATTATAAAGATTAAACAAATGTAATGGAGATTAAATAATACTAAAGTTAAAATCCTCAGTGTGAATGTTAACAGTCTGAATCTGTCTTCAGATGTTGTCGACGGTGTTGAACATCATCATCTTCGAGGATTGCAGGAACCAGTGGTCGATGTCACGGCCGCTGTTAGGCCTCATCCTGCTCAATGAGAAGGTGTGTGTGTTCACCTGAGTGTGTGTGTGTGTGTGTTCACCTGAGTGTGTGTGTGTGTGTGTGTGTGTGTGTAGTGTGTTTGTGTTAACCTGAGTGTGTGTGTGTGTGTGTGTGTGTGTGTGTGTGTGTGTGTGTTCACCTGAGTGTGTGTGTGTGTGTTCACCTGTGTGTGTGTGTGTGTGTGTGTGTGTCTGTGTGTGTGTGTTCACCTGTGTGTGTGTGTGTGTTCACCTGAGTGTGTCTGTGTGTGTGTGTGTGTGTGTGTTCACCTGTGTGTGTGTGTGTGTGTGTGTGTTCAGTGTGTGTCTGTGTGTGTGTGTTCACCTGAGTGTGTGTGTTGTGTGTGTGTGTGTTCACCTGTGTGTGTGTTTTGTGTGTGGTGTGTGTTGTGTGTGTGTGTGTGTGTGTGTGTGTGTGTGTTAACCTGTCTGTGTGTGGTGTGTCTGTGTGTGTGTTATAACCTGTGTGTGTCAATGTGTGTGTGTGTGTGTTAATGTGTGGTTTGTGTATTAATGTGTATATGTGTGTGAAGCCAGTGTGTGTATTAATGTGTGTGTGTGTGTGTATTAAAGTGTGTGTGTGTGTGTGTGTGTGTGTGTGTGTGTGTATTAATGTATTAATGTGTGTGTACCAGTGGTGTTAACCAGTGTGTGTATTAATGTATTAAGAGTGTGTGTACAGCTGTGTTAACCAGTGTGTGTATTAATGTATTAAAGTGTGTGTTGCAGTAATTTCGCTGACTGAGGAACAGCATCGTGAACAGTCAGCCTCCAGAGAAGCAGCAAGCGATGCATTTATGTTTCGAGAACTTGATGAGGGGATCGAACGAAATCTACTCACAAAAGAACCGAGACAGGTCAGACACACACACACACACACACACGGACAGATACACACATGAACACACACACACACACACGGACAGATACACACACATGGACAGATACACACATGAACACACACACACACACACGGACAGATATACACATGAACACACACACACACACACACGGACAGATACACACATGAACACACACACACACACGGACAGATACACACACATGGGTACACACACATGGACAGATACACACATGAACATAACACACATGGGTACACACACACACATGGACCACATACACACACACACATGGACAGATACACACACACACATGGACACATAAACATAAACACACACGAAGACACACATTAACCCCTCTCTCTCTGTGTGTTGAACCACACACACACACACTAACCCCCCCCCCCTTCTCTCTCTCTCCAGGTTCACTCAGAACTTGTCGTGTTCAGGCGAGAAGTCAACGACAGCATGAAGAACTCAACATACGGCGTCAACAGCAACGACATGATGAGCTGACATTCCACACAGCCGAGTCTTATCCAGCTGCAGACAGAGTTCCACCCCTCCTCCACCTCCTCCTCCACAGCCCCCCCACACACACCACACACACACACACCCCACCACCTCCTCCTCCACCCGGGCCCGGATGCTCGGATCGTCTCCTCCTCTTCCTCGCTGCTGCAGTGAGCGGCAGTTTACGAGGCCGTTGATTAAAATCAGCGAATAAAAAACACCTCCGCGTCACTTCTACGTTGCACCTCCTCCTGCCCCCCCCACCTAAACCCCCCCCTCTCCCCCCAATTACACACACTCACACACCTCCTCCCACCCTCCTCCTTTTTGATATAAGCATATATAAATATATACAGATCTATTTAAAGCCAGTCTGCTTTGGTCTGACGAGCCGCTCGTCTGGCTGTCCTGAGAGTGGAGGAGGAGGAGGAGGAAGAGGAGGAGTGCTGTGGATGAAACAGGAAGTGAGGAGGGTGGGGGGGGGGGAGGTGGGGGAAAGGGAAGGGACGAACGCCGGTAAAAACGTAGTAATCCGCTTCTGCCTGCCTTGTATAGAAAAACCGACACAAAAAACCAAGTGTACATTTTTTTCGTAACATTTTGAACAATGTTTATAACGATCGAATTTAAAAAAAGGAAAAAAAAAACACACACAAAGATGGATTGTTGTTGTTGAGGAAAAAAAACAAACAAACAAACAAAAAATTTAAAAACCAGTGTGATTGAGCTTTTTACAGTGTAGTGAGTTAGTGCAACTGTCTGTCTGCGTGGGGAGCGAGCTTTCCACACGAGAGAGAGAGAGAGAGAGAGGATGGGTGGTGGGGGGGAGGGGGGTAAAGGAGCTGCAGGGGGGGGGGGTAAAGAAGCTGCAGGGGGGTAAACAGGGCTGCAGGGGTAACGGAGCTGCAGGGTTGCCACGGGAGCAACTTAGGCTGCAGAGGAGTCGACTAACAAAGAAGGAGAAGAAGAAGAAGAAGGAGGTACACACACTAACAGGAAGGGAGAGTCAGAGCATCCATGTTGTACATTTTTCTCAGTCTCTGGTTGAAGTTGATGTAAATAAACACACGTTCCCTCGCGGCTGCAGGTCCGACCGGCTTTTAAAGGGACGACATCGCATTATTATTATTATTCTACCTGACGAGCTGTTCTCATTAATTTGTCCGTTCGGGTGAAACCAAACAACGATCAGCTGGTGATGATTCTTCTTCTTCTCACTTTATTCTCATACTGAACTGTTAATTACACTAAATAAGATATTTCTAATTATCAGTTTCTAACCTGTAAACACTGTTTGATCTTTAAAAGACACAACAAGCGTAACTGCTTTTAAACACAGCAAACATAACACTATAATAATAATAATAATAATTCATAGTTTCTGTTACTTTTCAAGCAAAACTGGCAAATATCTGCTTGTTTTTCTCTTTTCCTGCTCATGTAACAGTGTTTTAAAGACATTTAAAGGTTCTGGGGAATTAAAACAAGTTCATTTCATACATTAAAACAATATTTAAACCTTTTTTTGTCTTTAAATTCCTAAAACAGTCAAAATAATTTAATATTTTCAGCCACTTTTCAATCAAAAATGACAAATATTTGCTTGTTTTTCTTATTTTCTCTGAATAATTTCCAAGTTTAAACTAAAGCTAATATTAGAGAAACATCTGGAAACAATAAACAACTAAATTACTAAATGAATCAAGTTAAATAATCGACAGATGATGAAAGTAATTCTTAGTTTTAGTTCTTAACATTTCAGATATTTTTTCTCTGCTGCTGTAAAAACAAACATTTATAACTTTAGAACATTAAGCTAATCATTATTTTCATTCATCAACTAATCTGAAAATTATTCTTAATTTAAATGTTTAGTCTATAAAACGTCCAATAAAACTAAAATATAATCCATTTACAAGCAAATTATTCATGAAATATTTGCCATTTAAAACTTGTCACAGTTCTCATTGATTATTCTCTCAATTTAATTAAATGTTCAGTCTGTAAATGTTTTGTTTTGTCCAATAAAAAAAGCCCAAAAACTATAAAATATTCAATTTACAACCAAATTTTTCATCAAATATTTTCCATTTTTGTCACAATTCTTTTTATTGATTAACTAATTTAAGTCATTTAAGTTTCTTATAGAAGTTTAATCCCCTTTGAGTCCGAACCGACGAAGCTATGAGATTTAAAAAAACTCGTCTGATAGAAAATAAATGTGTGAAATGTCCCTTTTTTAAATCGTCGGGTCTGCCGGGTTTCCGCCTTTTTCTCCTCGAAGCGGATGGTATGAGAGGAAGCCCCTCGCCGTCCGGTCCGTGCACGCGCTCGCCGGTTCCCACGGCGACGGCGGCGGCTGACGTGTAAACAAACATGGTCACGGCTACATTTCCCCCTCTGGTAGGCCGGTGCAGTTCTGACCCGTTGTTTACACTCTGGAGTCCTCGGACCAGGTTTATGGGACTGCCTCCCTTTTCTTTTTTGTTTTTTTGGTAAGGTCCTGCAGCGGAGTCCTTTTTGGTGTGTGTGTGTGTTGTGTGTGCGTGTGTGTGTGTGTTGTGTGTGTGTGTGTGTGTGTGTGTGTGTGCGTGTGTGTGTGTGTGTGAAGTGGCTCTCTGTTGCCTGGTGTGTATGTGGCGTCTCATGGTGCTGCGACGGCTCGAAAACACGTGGATGGAGCTCAAGGTCTGTGCCACCGTTTAGGATAAATTAACAATAATGATGATGATGATGATGAAGATGTTACTTCCCACTGATTAAAGCGTCTCGTCATCAGAGCTCTCCTCCCCCCCCCCCCCCCTTTTTTTTTATTTTTTATTTTTTATTTTTTTTGTTTTGAAGGAAAATCCAGTTTAGTTTTAAAAATATCTGAAGAAAAATATGGCATCAAAAACGTTGGTATAGAAGTCAGGAAACAGTGTAAAGAGAAGCAGGAAAAAAGGAGAAAATTAGCAACTTGTGTTACTCTCTACGATGTTGCTGCTAACTGTTTGTGACAACTAGCTCATCTCTCTAACCATGTCAGCACTCATGGATGTTTATTGAGTTCCTAACTTTTTTTTTTTTTTAATTTCTTTTTTTTTTTTTTGGTTTGTGTCCCTGATGTGAATGTGTTGGGTCCATAGAGTGAATAGCTGTTTGAGTTGTTTGGATGTCTGCTACATATAGTGTAAGCATTGTGACTGCAAATAAACCTCATTGATTTTTATATCGATGCTTCTCCGTCGTTTTCTGTTTAAAGGTGAGTACGTTTCATATTGTGTGACTTTTTAAATGCTGATTTTTGTCCCTCTTGGCCTTCCGTACAGAGAGGCATATTTGAGCTCCGTAACTCTTAAAGGATTATTTCACAATTCATTTTTAAGTCAAGTTTTACAAGGTGAGTACGTTTAATAACCTGACTTTAACCCTCCTGTTGTCCTCGAGTCAAGGAAGGAAGGAAGGGAGGAGGGAAGGAGGAAGGAAGAAAGAAGGAAGGGAGGGAGAAAGGAAAAGAGGAAGGAAGTAAAGGACAGGGAAGGAGGGAGGGAGGGAGAAAGGAAAAGAGGAAGGAAGTAAAGAAGGACAGGAAAGAAGGGAGGAAGGAAGGAATGAGGGAGGGAGAAAGGAAAAGAGGAAGGAAGTAAAGGACAGAGGGAAGGAGGGAGGGAGGAAGGAATAAAAGAGGGTGGAAGGAAAGAAGGGAGAAAGGAAGCAAGGAATGAGGGAGGGAGAAAGGAAAAGAGGGAGGGAGGAAGGACAGACGGAAGGAAAGAAGGACCAGTCAAAACAGACGGGATCAATTTGACCCGGGATGAACGACAGAAAGGTTAAATCAGGGTTTCTGTCGGGTCATAAAAAGTCTAAAATGTAATTATCTCAATTTTAGGTCTAAAAAAAGTCTTAAATACTGTTTTGTTATTTTGAAAGTAATTCTGGGACTGTGATTTTTCTTACTTGTTCGTACTTAAATTTAATTAACAAAGGTCTTAAAAGGTCTTAAATTTAACTTGTTCAAACCTGTAAGAACCCTATTAAATGTTAATTTTGGCCCTCTTGGTCTTCCATACTTAGAGGCACATTTGGCCTTCCTATATTTCAGCTTTCCTGCTTCATAAAGAACACGTTCATTTAGACGTGTATTAATAACTTCCCTCTCCTACTAGAATAAGTCATGAAATGCACATGAAATATTTCCATTATATAAAAATCCTTAACGTTTAATAAATGCTTTATATTGATGCTTCTATGTTTTATGTTCGTTTTTAACAAGGTGAGTAAACTTAATAAAGTGACTTTAAATGTAGATTTTGGCCCTCTTGGCTCTCCGTACATAGAGGCATATTAGACTGTTTATTTGTGACTGATGATGAGGTATTCATGAATGGTTTGTTATGCAGATATCTAGTAGAGACTAATTATGCAGGATACTGTGAATAGTCTGAATATGAACAGTGTGTGAGGGTTAAAAGGCTCATTTGGGGCCAAATATCTTTTTCTTATTTCTTAATATCATAAAACAATTAATTTTATTTAGCTGAATTAGTCTTTTATTGGATTAACCCATTATTTTCATTTCCATTTGTGCTGGTGAATTATGAACAGTATGTAAAATTGAACTGGTTTTTAAGTAGCAGAAATAATTAGGAGAACTAGTTAACCTAAAAATCAGCTGCTTTCTGATGATCCAGTGAAGACACTCTGAGCAAACTGATTTCATCAAGCTCACATTTTATTCATCATTCACAGAAAAATGATTTCATGTAGAATAACACAATATACTGCAACCACTCAAATATCACTGCTTAGAAAATAAACATGAATGAATACAAGTGTTCCCACATGGCCTGTGTGATCTGAAATATTAAACTCATCATTACAAGCTGTATGATTCAAATACACGTGAAGAAAATCTGATCAAACAGAAGCAAATACAAAACCATATAATCCTCCCTTTGGGTGTTCCCACACCTCCAATCAACCCAAGTCCTCATCAATTAGCATTTAGCATCATTCCACAGTGATTATACAGATATAATATGATTAACATAAGATTCAAGACGTTTATTGTCATATGCATAATAAAAACACAGAGGTTCAGACAATGTCATGAAATTCTTACTTTGCTGCTCTCCTTACACACAACAGTAATATATATGATTTAAAAAAGATTAAAAAAAAGATTAAGAAGAATAAAATTAAGCTAAGTAAAAATAATAAAATCATAAAAACAAGAGAAGTGCCAAAAACAGTTAATAAAGGTATTTGTAGTCAGTTATAAATGTAATGTAAGCATGGTAAAACTCAGTTCAGCACTTGCCTGCGTTGTGCAGTTGTGTGTAAATTAAAACAAAAATCTGAAATATATCAAAAATACAGTTTTTATACATGTTGAAAATATTGCATATAAAACAAAACTATTGCTCAGTTCTATTTAAACTCCATCAAAATATAAGCAAAAGATATGCATCAAAACTTAAAGTCAAAATAAAAGTAAGAAACAGAAACAATTAGATTGTGTGAACATGGCAGAGAAATGTCCATCAGGTTTCTATAATCCCCTACTCCAACTACTGAAAGCAGGTGTGTGCTTCTTGTTTCTTGGTTACTGAAGTGCAGCTGAACACACTGATGCTGTGTTTTGATCTGATGACTGAAGCTGAGAGCAGGAAAGAGGCTCAACTATGACAGGAAGTGATGTAAAAACAGAGTATTGATAAGAAGAAAAGCAACAGCTGCTGTTACTGTGAGACAGATTGTGGCTCTGCTTTGACTGATGTGGATCAACTAATGATTCCTCTGTAATCTGAACAGTGACCAGACGTCCATAATTAAACATTAAACTACAAGAACAAACAGCAACAGAGCTCCTGTTTCTCACAATCACACACCTGAAATTTAAGAGAAGATTCAATTCTTTTCTGATGGAGATTTTACATCAACATTGTAATTAAAAGGATTATAATGAAATAATGTTTGTGATGTTTAAACATTTGTATGAACAGTGTAGATCTTGTTGTCTACTCAGCTGTCTGATGTTGTTCACCTACTTCTTTTTATTTAATAAGTGCTTTACCAGCTGCTGCTAGTTAACCAAACATGTACTTCCAAGCTGCTGTGTTTCCTTCATCATGTCGACTCTTCATCTCCTCCAGCTTCTTCACCTTCTCTGTGTCTCCTGTCTCCTTCATCTTCTCAATCAGAAAGTCCAAGTGGACATGAATGGACAGTGAATCAACATTCAGGGCGATCTGCTCCAGATTAACAACATGTTGGTAGACCTCATCCAGCAACTTTATCTTCTCTGCTTTCAGTTCTTCCATCAGATGATTCTTTTTGATGTCTTTCAGGTTTTGGATGCAGGCTGTCAGTCTGATCCGCTTATTTAAAACTTCCACAGTCTTACTTAGTTTTTGAGGTGCAGTTTTTTTTTAAAAACTCTGTAAACTGTCTCATTCCTCTTGTTGTTATTGCATCAGCATGTTTCAGTTCTTCTGTGTCATCTGTTCGGTCTTCAGTCTGGCGGTTATTAAACAGGAAGTGAACAGGTTGATTCTTCTCATCTTTGGCACATTTAATGTTTGCAGCTTCAAGAGCTTTCAGAACATTTTTAGGTGTTAATCCATTAGAGTTGGTGATGAGAGGTACGATGTTCTTCTCAATGTCTTTCCCAAACAGAGACGTCACTGAATCAAAGATGTACTTCAGTCGATCACACGGTCGATTCTGCCACGCCTGCATCATCAGACCCACTGCAGAAATTTCATGAACTCCTTTTTCTGAGCGGAACAAGTCAAATAATCTTTGACTAACGATGACATCATGTTCGATCCCTCTGGTGCTTCCATATCCAGGAGTATCGATGATGGTCAGAGAGTAGGGCAGAGTTTTATCTTCAGATCCAAAGATCTCGTACACGATCACATCTAATGTCTGACTCTCTGTCTGACTTCTCCTCTCTCTCTTTACGATCTCAAACCAGATGTTGTCCTCAAACTTCACTCCCATGGTGTAGTTGACCAGAGCGTTGATCAGAGTAGATTTTCCTGTTCCTGTTTCACCTACAAGTAAGATGGTTCTGTTTGTCTTGTTCAGGTTTTTCTCTCCAACAGTTTTTCTTGTCAGAGTCCCAAACTTCTCTTCCTTTGTTCTCAGCTGGTAGACAGCAGGAGATCCTGAAGAGATCAGAGGACTTTTGGAGATGATTGCTTCATAAATTGGGTTATTAGTCCTGTAGAAAAAGTAGAGATTCAGTCAACACGTTTCTTTCTCATCACTGACTAATTTAATACATTTATAATCATTTTTCACATACATGCCTACAGTAGTGTCTGGTTTCATATATTAATAATGTTACAGTGGAGTATAAATACTGATGTGTTATATGTGATCATGAATAAATATAATGATGTGGAGATATGAATTAAATCAAACTAAAAAGGCACATTTGGGGATTTTAGTCTAAATGTGAGTTCTGGTTTTGACTGTGAGGACAGAGGTGGACTCAGATTAATTGAACATTATCTCCTTTTGCAGTGTAACATACCACTGCCTTTAATTATAACATTAAATACACATTCAAACAGAAATGTAACAACCAGATTAATTATTAACCCTTGTTTATGAGGTGCTGATTGTAAAATATCAGTTACAGTTTCATAGCTGATATTTCTTCAATATTTAACTTAACTTTTCTCACATTTAGCAATTTTTTCTTTCATTTAAGACAGAAATGTGTGTAAAAATGTGTTCACATAAAAAAATAAATATATAAATATTAAATATAACATAAAATATAAATATAAATGTTATAACTGAAGCTAAATATTTAGAAACTGCAGATTATCTCAGTCCTAAACCAGCTGGTCACTTCAGCTGTTAGCAGCCGACTCTGAGAGCGTTCAGACTGTAGTTTGATTGTTTGGTCCGCAGGCAAAACATAATTATAATGTAGCATACAGACTGTGGTACGGTTCGGTTTCACATAACTATATTTCTAAAAGAACAAAATACATAATAGTTGAGCTGAATACTTCTCAAAGGTCACTTTGGTGTTTATCTTCTTCGTTTTCCTCTTTTATTAAAAACCTGCACTGAAAAACATCACTGGACACAGTTTAGTTCTGCTGAAATCCAAATTTCAGACAGAATATATATATTTATATAATATAAATATTCCTTTCTTCCAGTAGCAGATTTTGATATGCAGTCACCCAGGTCGGTCCTTAATGTCTGGTGACATATCAGGGCCATTTTATGATTACTTGGAATATATTTCTTACATACGGCTACTTTAAGTACAATAATGAAGTACAAATACTTAGTTACTTTCCTCCTCTGATCATTTTTGCAAATGATGGTTTGAAACATGGCTCAGCTCCCACTGGATAATAATCTGATGATGTTCTGGAGTCACTGAAGACGTTTATAAAACATATCTGTACATCTAGCAGCAGCGCTGTTGTTCTGTCCAGTAAAATAAAGAAGCTTCACTTTACATTCAGACCAACATGTGGCAGCTACACCTGTTAGATTATATCTGTGACACCAACATGAATTATATCATATAGAGCTATAAACACCAAAGAGCTGCACAGATCAGGTCATCAGATGAAGGTTCATCCTCTCAGAGTCAGATCAGAGGCTAACAGCTTCTCACATGTCTGAAAGCGTCGCAGCTGATTTACTAACAGCCTTATTTAGATAAACTGACCACATATTGTTACTTTCTAACATTAAATGTGAATAAAATGACTGATTAACATCTCCAGAGAGAAAATGAAGACTGTCTTAATCACAGCAGAGTTACTGCGTAGATGGCTTCACTGGCACATTTTTATTTATAAAGCTATTAACAGTACTCTACCTAGCTATCTCGCTAGTCTGTTGACCTGGAATCACTCCATATACAATCTCTGCTCCGTTGACACTCTGGTTCTAAATATTCCACGAATTACAACCGAATTTGGTAAAACTGCTTTTAGCTATGCTGCTCCTTGATGTTGGAATCTGCTCCAAAAAGTTTTGAAGCTTTCTGTTTTTATCCCACTTGGACATTTTAAACAATCTGAACAATGAACATGTTTTTAATGACCCCCCCTCATTTTTAAATTGCTTTTACATGTATTATATGTAAATCTGTTTTGTTTTGTTGTGTTGCTGTTTTTCTGTTGGCCTGTCTTGTCATCATGTCTTTCTTCCATGTTATTTTTGTTCTTATCAGTCTTGTCATCAATGTTTCTGTGTAACTTGTTTATTTGTTGCCCCAGGGCTCCTCAATGGGACTTCGCCTGGTTAAATAAAGGATAAATAAAAAATTAAATAAAATACTCTGAGCTACTGATCCACAGTCAGTGGTGAGCTGAAGCTGCTGCAAAGGACCAGAGCTGAACTACATCATCCTAAATATAGTCTGAATATATAGCTTTACATGTAATGTTTATATTTATATATAGATTTAATATATAGCTTTATATTTAATATTTAGATTTATATTTAATATATAGCTTTACATGTAATGTTTATATTTATATCTAACATTTAGATTTAAAATGTTCATGTATATTTAATATTTATGTAACATTTAGCTTTATATTTAACATCAATTTAATATTTACATTTATTTTTAACATTTAGATTTATATTTTTTTTTACATAAACACATTTTTAACATTTTTATATAACATGTTATTTTACACACATTTTTGTCTTAAATGAAAGAAAAATGAGTAACAGACACAAATGTCCACATAAAAAACTAAAAATATTATAAATTAATTATTTTTAACCAACATCAGTCCTGATAATAAACATCAAATTAATTTTCAGGATTTTTAACCCTTTAAATGCCAGTTTGTTTACATATAACAAGAATAATATATAATCAGAAAAACATTATTTTCTATGTACTAAATGCAAAGTGAATTATTTTGAGATTATCACAGTCTGGAAAAATATCAATGATTAACAACAACATTGATTGAAAAAAAACTCCCTCTCAGCTCTTTAGGGACAGAAATATCTCCATTCAAACACTTTATAACTACATTCTGCAGGAAATGCAAAAGAAGATACTTTCATGCATTATTATGTTCTGGATTCATTTTAGCTTCAAATTATTTTATTTATTTATTTTCCACCAGATAACATCATGTAACTGTATCTATGGGAGAATTCACCAGTCCTGCTCGTTCTGTATTATGAAGCACAGCAGACCAAAATGACCTGGATGTGTTGGTGTGAGTGTCAGAGTGTGTAATTTATGTGTGTAATGAAAAATAAATGTGTGTGTGTACATAAATGTGTGTATGTGCAGATACAAATGGAGACTTTATATTGACTTGAAGATCTCCATTTAAAGCATTATGTCTAAATCTCTCTCTCTATCACACACACACAAATACACACTAACACATACACACTCATACACACCTTCAAAGCTCAATAACTGACTGTAACTCATAAAGTAAATGTACAGCACATTTGAAGTGTTATATTTTATATTCTATTGAGTTTGACGACCATTGCATGCATGTGTGTGTGAGTGGATCCATGAGTGAAAGTGTTTGTGTGTGAGAGAGAGACAGAGGGAAATTTAGACATAATGCAGACCTGTAAGACCATATACATTCTCAACTCCCATCATGCTTTGCATTTCACACCTTTATGTGAAATACAGAAAAGCTCGAAACTCACGTCTCTCATTGGCAGAGACACAGGAAGTCCAGTGACACTGCTAATGACATCACTGCAGCCTTAAATATCAGCTGTGCACAGTAAACAACTTTTACTTTGCTCTTCCATCACAACTCAGCCGGAGGAAACTTCACACAGTTTGCTTAAGGAGGCAAACAGCTCACGTGTGTTTCCCGCCGAGTCTGGAGGTTCCTCACTGGATGACAGAGACCTTCACCTCCATGTTCAGCTCAACACAATTCACCAGATCTGAAGGAGAGCCGGCTGCAGCAACACATGAAGAAGACAAGGACGGCACCACCAGGACCCCCAAACACAGGACCACGAGCTGTGTTGGACTATTAACACACACCTGATCGCTCTTTGAAGAAAGACAAGAGGTTTACGTCTGGGCAGAGACAGAGACTGTGTGTTTGAGTTGGTGCTTTAAGCTCAACTGTTTGTGATTGAACAGAGCATTAAAGTTAGCTGCCTGTTCAGCTAGAACACTGAACAGCTGTCGCTGTCTGCTGATGAGTTTGTGGGAAAGTAATTTACTCAGTCAGTTAAAGAGTCAGACAACGTGTACAGACTGTGGTCTATACACGGCTCTCTGTGGACAAAGTAACCTCTGATCTCCCTTCATGGTCGCAGGACTCAGCTGAGACGGATTTCCCTCCTTTCCTCTCTCTGCTAATACACACACATACACACACACACACACACACACACACACACGTCCCTCTTTCACACATCTGGCAGTCAGATAGTGTGGGACACAGCTCTGCTCTTTGTTATCTGCTACAGACACGTGTTGAGGTGATTTTCTCTTTCACACACACACACACACACACTTTAATAATTTCTCTAATGTTTAATTATCTTTTGATAATCATACGTTATAATTAATAACCAAACATGCTCCTACAAATCCCCCAAAACCAAATGTTTAAAAAGAACCAGGATTTATTTCTTAACCTAAAGTTCTTCTTGGTTCTGTAACAGCAGTGACACACTGACAGTGATGGTGACTGACTGGGAACACAAACCCTTTCATCTCACTTAATGAAACTAACAGATCTTCTTTTGGCCTTTTTGTTTATTGGTGCAACAAAGTCAGACATGACGAAGACCAACATGTGTGTGCTCTGATCAGGAAACTCATTGACTCTGAGTGGATGTCAATGCACCATGCATACAGTGTATTGATCAAAACTTTACGTGAGTGTTTTCAATATACAAAAAACGTTCAACTGGAGGAGTCTAAATGTCTTAAGATCCCCATTAGATTAATCATTTCTTTTTGGTTTTCCTCAACAAAGTGAAATGTTAGAACATGGTGAATAATGTTGGTTGTTTCCCAAAAGTCAAGACAGCATCCTCAAATGATGAATCAACTCAAAGAGTTAGTGATTCATTTAATAGTTGGAAACTAAGTAATAATAAATAGTTGCAGTTCTAATAAAGTCCATTCTGAGTTTATGTACACTGCAGGTTTTCTCACCACAGTTGTGAGTTGCATACTGGCTATCATGGTTGTTCTGCAAAGTTTATATTGAACTGCAAAATAAATGTGTAAATTGATCATATTTTTGTGTTTATTTAAATTTAACATATTTTTCATACATTTTTGATTATTGATGGGTTAACAGATAAAAAGTGAGAACATCAAATTTACAGTATTTATCATTTAACTGTGATAGTAATGTATCTCAGTAGCCAGTAATGTGCTGTAAATGTGTGCATCATCATCATCATCATCATCATCTATAAACAACTTAATCATCAAGCTAATAAATGATGATGACCAGTTTAACCAGTTTAACCAGTTTAACCAGTTTAACCAGTTTAACCAGTTTAACCAGCAATCCTTCCCAGCCAAGTGTCCAAAACCAGCCTGACCTGCCTCGCTGATCTAAAATGTTTTTTTCAACAGGGATGAAAACATATTTCAAGAATAACTGAAATCTTTTGATTGTGGAGCAAAAATATTTTCAATAAATTGTCTACTTGATAAATAGAATCATTACTAATGCTTTTATATTTGTCAATCCCATCACACATCACAGTTATAACCAAAACACAACTATTATACCATTATTATTATAATAATTATTATTATTATTATTATTATTATTGTTATTATTAGTAATATCAGTAATAATTCATTTTAATGGCTGTCTTGTATCAGAGCAGCTGTTTTATCAGCATTGGTAAAAACATTCTGAACATTACAGATAAACAGGCCGATAGCTTCCAGTAACTTCTGCAGAGCAAATTACACTAACTTCAAGTTTTCATCCAAATGTAGTAAACATTTTAACCAAGTATCATGAAAAAGTTCAGTAGAAAATGTGAATGCTTGTTTCCATCCACTGCTGCTGTGTGAATATAAGGAGATAAACAGCAGGTGGCGCTAATGTTCCAGTCAGTAACATTGAACAGTTGTATTAAATTATTATTATTATTAAAATGAGTAGAAACCTTCTTATATACAGTCTATGGTAGAAACAGCTCATTCAGAGAGGGACAAACACATTCCACCTTAACCCTCCTGCCTCAATTTAGAAATGTTACACATGGCTCATCATTGTCAAAAGACTGAAATTATTATAAATTAATATTATTTTGCACTTTCAGTCCTGATAATAACTACCAGTTTCAGTTTGTTTACATAATACAACTGTTAATGCTCAAAGCTCAATAACCAACTAACTTATATAGTAAATGTGCTGCAGCTTGTTATTTATACATTATAATCTATTGAGTTTGAAGACCTGTGTGTGTGTGTGTGTGTGTGTGTGTGTGTGTGTGTGTGTGTGTGTGTGTGTGTGTGTGTGTGTGTGTGTGTGTGTGTGTGTGTGTGTGTGTGTGTGTGTGTGTGTGTGTGTGTGTGTGTGTGTGTGTGTTAGCTATAAATGGAGACCTGCCAGACAATATAAATTCTTTCATTCATCCATTTGTATCTGCACATACACACATTTACATACACACACACATTTGTTTTACAATACACACAAACACACCTCACTCTGACACTCACACCAACACATCCAGGTCATTTTGGATGCACTGACATTTTTCACTGGTCTGCTGTGCTTCATAAAACAGGACAAGCAGGACTGGGGAACACTGCATCGTATTCTCACATAGGCAAAATACAGCTAAATGATGCCATCTGGTGGAAATAAATGTGAGGATCAAGGGTTAATACAACTTGATTCAGTTTCCATTTAGGTTTCCAGCTTATTACAGGAGATCAGTATCATACCATCACTGTGAAGGTTGGACCTACTTTGTGATCTAATGAGATTAACTGATAAAGTAAAGAGGCAGAAGAGCTGAATGCACAAAAACACTCAATAAACAAACTTAACTCAAAAGTCATATTGCAGAAGGCTGATATTGATATGTAAAGTGATTATATAGGGTTGAAATGTGCCTTAATTTCTGTTTTCACCAAGAAATTTCATGTTTTCAATGACATAAAAAAAACTATAATTTAATGTATAGATCTGACCTGAGAGTTTTCAGTTTACAGTGTGGACTCTCCTTTGCAGCAGACAGCTGCTTCACTCCTGAAATCGTCAGGTTGTTGTTACTCAGGTCCAGATGTCTCAGACTAGAGGACTGGGAGCTGAGAACTGAGGACAGAACTGCACAGCTCCTCTGTGACAGGCTGCAATCCTTTAACCTGGAACAATGAGGTGAATATATATAAAAGCTTTACTAGAAAACTAAATACATTTGTTTAATTGGACACTGTTTCTTGTTGATGTGTGAGGTAAAATATTGCTTTTAAAGTATAATATATCATTTTCACTCAACTAATAATTTCAAGTAAACTCAAATGCCAGAGTGGAACTTTCAAGTCAAGTTAAATGTATTTATAAAGAACATTTAAAAACAAGTTGACCAAATGATATATAAACAAAATAGTTAATACCAAAAAACAATACAATAAAAACAGAAAGTCCAGTTTAACTTTATACTTTAAGTATAAAATTCACATTTTATAAACATCTGACCTGAGAGTTTCCAGTGTACAGTGTGGACTCTCCAGTCCAGCAGAAAGCTGCTTCACTCCTGAATCCTGCAGGTTGTTGTTACTCAGGTCCAGATCTCTCAGACTAGAGGACTGGGAGCTGATAACTGAGGACAGAGCTGCACAGCTTCTCTCTGAAAGCTTACAGTCAGTCAACCTGGAGAGACAATAATAAACAAGACAATGAATAAACTTTGTTAAATAGTTGATTCTGGACTCTTTGTGATGCTGGATAAAAATTCTCTTCGCAACACTACTTTAAACAATTGTTGCTTATTATTGTAAGCGGAACATCTGGCTAAGTTTATTGCCTCAAAAGAGAAACACAGGGGTCTCCTCACACTGCCCCTTTATCTGATGAGACTGACCCATCGTAATTGAGCCCCACAGAGATGGAATTAAAGTGACACTCTCTCCCAAAGAGACTCGACTTCACAGGAAAAAGGTGTAAATTCTCTGGTTTTACACCTCAAATTAACTTTCAACCCGGAGTAAGGACTTTAGCGCCTAAAGCTGTGTTCAGACCAAGAGCGATGAACGCCACAAAATCGCGCGACAAATGAGAATCTGTCGCGCAATCGCTCGAGTTTCGACACGTGACCATTTTGTGACCATAATGTAAAATTGTCTGAGATCACTTAATCTTTTCTCTCATATGTGTCCCTGAGGCTCTTCCATTTCCTGCGACACACATCAACTGACAGAAACACACGTAAATTAAATGTTGAATCTATGCAGGGAGAGTCAGCTGTTTGTTTTTTCTTCTTCTTATTATTCTTCTTCTGTTTAATAGCGGTTGGCAAACAACAATTGGTGCATTACCTCCACCCTGTTTGTTTTTTTTCTTCTTCAAAAGTTTATAAGGGAAAGCCAGCTGGGCTATACGTAATGACGTAAGTGACGTCAGTGACGTCGGGAGATTCTCAACGCTGATAGGCTATCGCGGCACGGCGTCACACGATGTAGCCGCAAAAGTTCAAAATATTCAACTCGAGCGATGAAGCTATTTTCGCGGCATCGCGTCGCCCGGCGTGAATTTGCGTCTAATCGCGTGTTTGCATTGACTTAACATGTAAACTCGTGGCGCGACATCGCGTCATCACGCCCTGTCTGAACGCACCTTTAATGTGAGGCTCCCCAGACAGATCCTTTCTGTCATTGTTTGAAACAAAACATGAACATTTGTCAGCACAACATACATTCCTTTGTCTTCACCTCCAAATGAACTCTTCTTCTTCATAATGTAGTCGACAATCAAAATACCTCCTGAGAATAATTAATAAGTCATTTGGTAAATGTAATAATGTGTTTTAACCCATTGCAATCCTTTGATGTTTGTCTTGATTGTGTGTCTCCATACTAAGTGAACAATGCTTGAAACTCCAATTCTCTGTAATTCCAACAGGAATTCAGAAAAGTGTTATATCATTACCCGAGTCAGACAGGCTAAGGTAAACGTGGTATAATCGTTTGTTGGGAACAGAAGACTTTCAATAGCCATTACTGAAAGTATTCTCCGTGTTTAAATAGATTTTACAAGTATCATGACGTAAAGAACACTTTTGATAGGATGTTAATTCATGTCTGTTATATCTGTGCCAAAATGAAGGATGCATTTTCTTTAGCGTGTACAAATGTGACAGCAGTGATGAGAAATTAAAGAATTAGGTTTTACTTCATAATTAAAATTAGGCCAGGGATTCACCCTCCCCACCCCCCCCCCTTTTCTTCAGTGGGGAGGACAGACAAACAAGAGACTCACCCCGAAATTACGCCCCACCTTTCACCTACAAAACAGCGGGTTACAAGCTGCTTGCTCTCTTTTTTTAAATTTTATTTTACACTCTCTTTTGAAAATCACCTTTTACACTCTTACGTTTTATGCTCTGTTTACGTTTACTCTTTCAAGCTTACCTTTTTTACATTTTGCTCTCTTTTTGCAAATCTCTCACGTTTATACTCAGTTAAATTTTTCTAAGTCGACTTTTACTTTTATCTCATTTTGAATTTTGCTCTAACCAAGTTTTACGAGTTACTAGTCCTGATAAACTCATTATAGCAATTCAAAGATTCATCAGGTCTTTAAAGGAAGATCTTTTTCTCTTGATAATTCAAGCCGAATTCAAGATCAAATTAGTTAAGTTTGACTAGATTTGACTTCGCCTGGCCAGCCGATCCGAAGTTATTAAGATAATAACTAATTGAGCCTGCATCCTTGGAGCCTGCGCCTTGGAGAGACGACCCCCCCTGAATCAGCGGCCGTGTAACGACTGGCTGAACAGGAACCTGCAGCTATCAGAACCGATCGGGTCCAGCGGAGTTCGCCGAGAATCGCATCTTGTCTGACTTCGCTCCATCCCAACCCGCTTCCCGCTGACAGGCCTTCGTCTGAAAAAGTAGGCCAAAACCATCTTTATTGTGATCAGGCTGGTGAAGTACAAGAGCTTACTGCTGACTAAGGTCCAGAGTCCACATTTCCATTTTTATCCCCAATAGGTTAATATAGTAATCTAAATACCATTTAGACATTTTGACCATCTCATTTATCACTGCTGTGACATTAGAAATGTTGTCATTATCCTTTCTTTATGAATATTTCCACTTTATAATCCCTATTATTGCATTGAGTGCTTATTATCCTTGTTTAGTCAATAAATAACCTGTGAGTAGTATTGACAATTGTGTGTGTGTGCATTTTATTTCTAGTGTGAACACATTCTTGGTTCCCTGACGCCTAGAATTCATAACTTTAGATATTTGACTGAAATGTATTGATTTATTAAATAAAAAGATTTATTGGTTAATCAAAAATCCAATCAAATTTTCTTCGTCTGACGAAGTGGTGCCCCTGATAACGAGTTTTAAGCAAATTAGGATTCATAATTCTGCTACATTATAAACCTATTGGAGACATGACAATAAAACATGACAGAATCAATGATAAACACACATCTAATGATCTAAATCCCATGATATCAAAGTAAAGATTGCTTTCTCTGTCTCAGTGATCATATATGTGTGCTATAAAGTATACAAAGCTGAATCAAAGAGAGATAAACTGGAAAATTCAAACATGTTCTTTCCTGTGAATAATAAAACCCTGGTGGAAAATGTCTGTGAATCAGAAATCCAAACATTAGGGAGGCTGAACCGTATACTTTAGAAAAATATCTCAAAGACAAACTGTGATTTGATCTGACCTGAGAGCTTCCAGTGTACAGTGTTGACTCTCCAGTCCAGCAGAAAGCTGCTTCACTCCTGAATCCTGCAGGTTGTTGTTACTCAGGTCCAGATCTCTCAGACTGGAGGACTGGGAGCTGAGAACTGAGGACAGAGCTGCACAGCTTCTCTCTGAGAGCTTACAGTCAGTCAGTCTGGAAATACAAAATAAAAAGTAGTAATAGGTTACTTCTTTAAATCTAAAGAAAGACTGCAGAGTATCTGAATAATAATAAATAAAGCAAACTATCTGAGTACTTACAGAGCTTTTTTGGAGTCTTTGACCATTGGCAGCAGCCTCAGAAGAACCGCCTCTGAAGCAGAGTATTTCTTCAGGTCAAACACATCCTGATCTTTTTCTGATGACAGTAGGAGAGTTTCCAGTGTACAGTGTGGACTCTCCAGTGCAGAACACAGCAGTTTCACTCCTGAATCCGGCAGGTTGTTGTTCCTCAGGTCCAGATCTCTCAGACTAGAGGACTGGGAGCTGAGAACTGAGGACAGATCTGCACAGCTTCTCTCTGAGAGGTTACAGTCAGTCAACCTGGAGAAAAGGTGGTGACAAGATATGGAAAGTTAACACCATTTTATTTTGTTTGCCATATATGTTTTTCTCATAATATAAGTTTAAATCCCCTTACAGAGCTTTCTTTGAAGCTTTGACCACTGGCAGCAGCCCCAGAAGAGCCTCCTCTGAAGCAGAGTATTTCTTCAAGTCAAACTCATCCAGATCTTTTCCTGATGACAGTAAGATGAAGACCAGAGCTGACCACTGAGCAGGAGACAGTTTATCTGTGGAGAGACTTCCTGATCTCAGGGACTGTTGGATCTCCTCCTCTAGAGAACGATCATTCAGTTCATTCAGACAGAGGAACAGATTGATGCTTCTGTCTGGAGATGGATTCTCCCTGATCTTCTTCTTCACATAGTTTACTATCAGCTGATTGGTCTGTGAGCTACTTCCTGTCTGTGTCAGTAGATCTTGTAGGAGAGTCTGATTGGTCTGCAGTGAAAGACCCAGGAGGAAGCGGAGGAACAAATCCAGGTGTCCATTTGGACTCTCTACAGCCTTGTCAATGATATTGTTGATCTCTGGTGGAGGTGTTTGGCTGCAAACCATCATTTGACTTTGGGAAGAACTGTTTTTGTTGCTATTGATAGATGACAGGACCACATACAGAGCTGCCAGAAACTCCACTATGCTCAGATGGACAAAGCTAAACACCTTGTTCCTGTCCTTCTTCATCTGATGCTCCTCTTTAAAGAGCTGTGAGAAAACGTCTGAATACAGAAAGACTTCATTGGACTTATTGTTGCCATCTTTCAGGTCTTCCTCAGAGAAGATCAGGCTGTCTTCATCCAGCTGCTTAAAAGCCAGTTTTTTAAGAGTCTTAATGTACTGAATGCTTCTTTTTCTGCCATACTCATCTTTCACGTGTTTGATCTGAAGCACCAGGAAGTGGATGTACATCTCAGTCAGGGTCTTGGGCAGCTTTCCTCCCTCTCTGCTTTTCAACACATCCTCCAGAACTGTAGCAGTGATCCAGCAGAAGACTGGGATGTGGCACATGATGTGGAGGCTTCGTGATGTCTTGATGTGGGAGATGATAGTTCTGGCCTGCTCCTCATCTCTGAACCTCTTCCTGAAGTACTCCTCCTTCTGTGGGTCAGTGAACCCTCTGATCTCTGTCGTCACCATGCCGACACACTCAGAATGGATCTGATTGGCTGTTGCAGGTTGTGTGGTTATCCAGAGGCGAGCAGAAGGAAGCAGGGTGCCGTTGATGAGGTTTGTCAGCAGCACATTCACTGAGGTGGACTTTGTCACATCAGTTAACTTTTCATTGATGCTGAAGTCTAGTTGAAGGCGGCTCTCATCCAGTCCATCCAACACAAACAGAAGTTTATATTCACTCTTGTCAAAGTTTGTGTTTCCTGATGTCTGTAGTGTTGTGAAGATGTGTTGAAGAACTTCCTGTTTCATGAACACAGTTTCAGGGATACATGTGTGAATAAGTTTTGCAAGACTAAAAACTTCCTCACTGTGTAAATTCAGACTGCTGAACGTAAAGGGGAATATAAGATGCACATCCTGATTGGTTCTTTTTTCAGTCCAGTCCAACACAAATTTGTGCACAAGAAATGTTTTGCCAATCCCTGAAACCCCATTGGTCAACACTGTTCTTACATTCTTTCCAGAGGGGTGTGTGAAGATATTGCTGATGTGAGGCTCTTCAGACTGTCCTGATGCTGTTTGGATCTGTCTGAGCTGCCTGGTGATGTTAGCGTCTCCTCCAGCTGTGATGTTCAGCTCTTTGTAGATATCCAGAAGCTTCTCATCCTTTGTTGTCCATCCCTCATGTATGCATTTAAACCGGTCATTGAGGTTAGATTGGAGCTTTTCTTGGTACGATGTGATATGTTGAAGCTTTGGTGGTGGTTCTCCTGTGTAGAACATCGGAAAATACACAAAACAAAACTTTAAGCCGTTCTACTGAGGAGCCTTGAATAGATAAAATAAATTTAAAATAACGAATAACTCAGTTTAACTTTTGTTCTCTCACGCTAATGATCCTTTTAAATAGACTGAAAGGCCATTATCTCTGTAGTCATGAACTCTTTCATACATGAAATCTTCAACATTCCCGTCAGTTCTTTAAAAGATAAGGTTATGTAACACTGGTAAAAGTCCAACGTTTTATTTAACAGGACAGACTGCATACTCATGTCAGATGTGTCATCTCTGGACAAAGAAACACAAAGTAGTTAGATGTAATATATGAATATTTAAAATTGTTGAGTAGAAACAAAACACAGGAATCAGGGTCTCCTGTGTTTAGTGGACTTTTTTCCCCAAAACCTCAAGCCAAAACATCTCAATTGCCCTCTAGTGGTTGACTGCAGTATTTAAGTCCCGACCCCTACATGTTTGCCAAACTAAAACATGTCAAATACATTTTTCCCAAAGATGGTTTCTGTCATTATTATTTGTTCTTATCAGACTGTTAAGCAACTGTTAATTGTTCTAATGATATTGTTTTTAATTATTTATTTGAGTTGAATGAGTAGAATAAAAGTGGCAACACTCCACCCACAATGCAGTACTGAAGGCATAGACTTACTGACAAACATTCTCCTTTTGTGCTCGTTGGGTCCTATGGTCATTATACTGGCATTTGAGGTTTACTTTTAGTAGGGTAGGCAGGGTTTAGGTGCTAGACCCTTTATTGTGGGCTAGTTTTTGGATGGAGATTTCATGTGATGACAGTTGCTTTCCTGTATTAACAGCTTTACTCTGTACAAGGCCCAAGCTGACACACTGCCTCCTTCCTGTAGTGGGACTGCACTGGGTTACACTCTGTAGTGGTTTAAATACCTAAAACAGACACTGCATGGTATTCCATCGTGGATAATTTAGATATTGTGTGTGTAGTGCAGGTTTGTTGTTGGGTGTGTTGGTGTGTTGGCCTGCTGCCCCCCTCTTTTCTCTCCTACAGTAGTCTGGTAGAATGACCTGACCTAGGCTGTATTGTATTGCTTATTCACCTCATGCCTTTGATATTTTAATTAGGACTTTATAAATATACATCATTTATAAACATTAATATTTCTGTGTCTCAGGTACGTCTTTACCTAATGACTCAAGGGCCGTCCACACTGAGAACGATAACTATAAATGTATATTTTTAAATGTCGTTCTAATTCCACTGGATGGAGGAATCCACACCACAACTATAATGATAACGATAGAGGAGAACGATATTGTTGGAATCACTTTCAGAGAGATTTGAACAATAAAAACCCTAACTGACACATCAAACTAGTTTGTTCTGTAAATACTGAAACATCACAGCAACTAGTGTCTGATATACTTCTGATCAACACACTGAATCAGCACCTCTAAACTCTGCTTTTCATTTTATTCCTCCGTACAATGTACAGCAGTAATATTTATTATATTATATTATATTATATTATATTATATATAAATAATGTAAAATAAAATAATTCTCTCAAGTACTGGCTATCGGCCCCTCTATTAAAAACTACACAAAGTAAGACTAGAGTAGAGTAAAATAAGAACTTTTTCTTATACATATATAAGAAATATATATGTATAAGAAATATATATTTAGTACTATAGCAGTTTTACATCATTATGACCAACTTAATTATTTCCTGGATTTTGTATCACCGTAGTCCCTAAATATATGTAGAAATACAGGAAATGGGACCAGTAACCTGTACTGTGAGAGCATTTAAACTGAACACAAAGTTAAATTAGAGGCACCTGAGTGCTTCTAACTTCTCAGCAACTCAGGCAACTCCATTTTCTGAAAACACTTCCTGTTAACTCAGGAAATATTCCAGTAATTCATTACCTTTTAGATGTTTCAGTTCATCCCGCTTACCCTTAGCAAAAAGTAGTATACTTGAAGTTCATTTTATTAAGTATGCTTGAGTGTAAGTATAAGTATAGCAAGTATACTACGGACCATGTACTTGTAGTGTACTAGAAAGTTCACTAATTTAATACCTCTTCAGACTAAATTGGAACATTTTTAAATTTACAAAAGTACACTTTCAAGTATACAACAAGTACACTCCTCTATATACTACTAGTGTACTAGGTTTATACTTCTAGTCCACATGTTGGTTTATTGCAGTATACTTAAAGTATAGCACAAGTCCACTCTTCTATATACTGCCATTGTACTAGTTATATACTTTATGATGTTGAACATATAACTTTATAACAGGGGTAATACCTCAAAGCTAATGTTTTATTCTGCTAAATTAAATGTAAGCACGAGTCAATGACTTGACTTTATTCTGTACTTGGATCCAGATAAACTATGTATTAGTACTTTGTGGCAGAAAGAAGTAAAAAGTAACTAAAGTACAAGTAGAAGCTTTAGTATTAAAGTATAAGTGTGAGTCTTAGTATTAATGTACTTAGTCTTAGACTTTTCTTTATACTTTTCAGTATAAGCCAAGTATACTTCACTATACTATTCTTAATTATATAAAATATAGTAAATAAAAAGTCAACTTCAAGTATACTGCCTCAGTTTTAGTATAAAATAAGTATACTCGTAGTACACTTGGGTTCTCTTGGAGGAGCAGTGTTACATTTTAAATGGTTGATTATCTGAATAAAACTAACTCACACACAGCCTGAGTGGATGCAGGATAGTCTCAGAAAACATTACAAATAATATTATTCAGCTTTAACTCCACATACATGTTTAGTATATACTGCTTCATTATAATAAACATTCTTCAAGACTTGTGTGATCACATCATGTCCCAGTTTCATGTTTCTGTCCTGCAGCTTACCGTGTGATCCTGTGCTGATGTTCGACAATTCCTCCACTAGATCGTTCCTGCTGATCTCCTTTAAGGTTTTCTTCACTACCTCCACAGACTGTTGTTTGTACTTCTGTAATATCTTATCTACAGTGTTTGGTCTGTCTGCTTTCTCCAGATGACTGGTTGGGATGTCACTGCGTAGGTACCACTTAAACTTAGTGAATTCTTCATCTGTCAGATCTTCCAGTGTGTTTAACAGCTTCTTTCTAACAGCCATCGTCCTTCAAACACCTGTTGAAATGAGAGGAAATGTTTAACTCCACGGACTAAGTGTGAATCTTTGAGTGTCTCTCTCATGTCATGATTCACAATCAAGATTCAATTCAATAGATAAAGAGGAGGCACTAACCCTAGACTGCTTATCTATGTCTTCATGTCTATATTCAATATGATCTACTTAATGTTGCATGTTAGTAGATTTTATTTAGCTTGCTATTATGTATTCAACTGTTATAATTCAAAGCCTATGTATTGTTTATTTAATCAACAATTTAAAACAGGCAGGTTCAGTTTCAGACACATCGTCACAAGTTTCGGTTCGAAAAAGAGTCACGTGTTCTTCTTCCTCATAATTCATTTGAACAGTTTGTACAGGAAGAGATAAAACTATTCTGTATTTCACAATGTAATATGTTGGGGGGCAGAACTGGGCTCTCTAATCCTTAAATCACCTGCTGGAATAATTTGTTAAAATAGGCCTATTCATAAATAAATAGTAATTGAGTCACATAAATAGCTTGTTAGTTTTTTTCTTCCTAATTTTCCTTGACATAGTGGTTGAAGATATTTTTACTTCCCATCCACACATAAATGGTTTGGCCTTTCACACCACACATAAGATCATAAATGTAATCAGGCCCTTTCACCCCCACCCTCCTCCAGTACTCTGTCACAATGACCAGTCAGCAAAAGTCAGATGAGCCCAAAAGAAAATAAAAAAAGGAAAATAAAAGATGAGGTGAAGTGGAGGCGGCAGGCGACATTAATGTAGAGCAATGTAAGGCCATTAAACACACGGCAGCCATTAACCAGTTTTCTACCTGCTTTAATTTTAATGTTCATTAGCTTTTATAAAAGCTGCACACAACACGTTCTAACTGAGAGAAACAATTGAGTCTGAAACATGTACAGACATGAGGAGAAAAGTCAGAGAGGAGGAGAGATCCAGAGCTTGAAATGAGAACGGGGAAGGACGGACTCGAGCGAGTTAGGGAGAAAAAAAGAGTCTGAGATTAATTTTAGTGATCTACACAATCAGTTTCTGTTTGACATTTGAAAGATTGACTGAAAAAAAGATTTTATTACCAAACTAAATAAAATAAACTAACATACAACATTTAAAGAGAGCCTTTTCTCCTATCAACAGATGATTGTCTATTTTTTGCTGAGAACTTCACGAGTCATAAATCGCTAGATATGCTGGCTGTCCCGGACGTGTTGTTTAAAGACACATTTAAAATAATGTCTGATTTTCTTATTCCAACAAAACAACAACAACAAACACAATCTGATAAACCAAACACTGTTCTGCTTCTCACCTGTTCATCCTGATCGTTGTGAAGTCATTTCTGTTGATTCTCGAATCTGAATTATTGTTCAGACTGTCACTCCCGCTTCCTGCTCTGTAAGAATGATAAGGAGCTGTGTTAAAGTACAACTGATGAGGAAGTGCGTGTCTTATATAACTCATACAGCATACTGAAGTGGGCCATTACAGGCAATGATGCAACACAGCCGACAAAGGCCGTGGAGGTGCAGCATTTGAGTCCCAGACAAAGTTCCCTGTGGGGATAATATACAGTCACAGGCCACTTTATTAGGAACACCTGTGCAATCTAATTCAATGTAATACAACAGCTCTGTTATAAATTCTACATTTATGAAGTTTATACATTTGTTAACATTGTCAGAAAGGTGATAATTCTACTCTATGTTTATTAATGAGGTCATACTAAGAGGTGGTGGTGTATTAGGGTGCATTATATTCACTGGTGTTCCTAATATTTTGCCCCTTTCATGTATGTTAATGGAGTGGACAAAATATTAGGAACACCAGTCAATATAATGCATCCTAATACACCACCATCACCCACTATGACCTCAATAATAAACATAAAGTAGAATTATCACCTTCATGGCAATGTCAACAAACACTGAAAATGTATAAACTTCATAAATGTAGAATTTATAGCAGAGCTGTTATTATTGGATTGCATTAGATTCCACAGGTGTTCCTAATAAAGTGGCCTGTGACTGTATATTACAACAAAGTCTGTGTATAAATATATAAATATATATAAAGTATATCACGTCGTACCTGAACAAAATGGATGTGAGCCGTGAGTCATTATATTTAGGGTCAGACAACAATAGCTAACGAAATATAGACATCACTCCCTAAGCCATAAAAACATTTAGGATACTTAAAAAACAATTTCAGTCATAAATAAAACATTAATAATCTATAAGGGCAATAAAGTTTAATGTGCGATATAAAAAGGTGCAAACAGCAGCAATGCTTGTTGTAACAGCGTCATATGTAAACAAGTGAAACTAAAACAATGTTAAGGCACATGGTTTATGTTGTAGTCCTACAGGGAGTCAACACCCAGTTGCAGTAACAGCAACTGGTGTCTCTCTCTCTCTCTCTCTCTCTCTCTCTCTCTCTGTCTCCCTCTCTCTCTCTGTCTCTCTCCTTCTCTCTCTCTCTCTCTCTCTCTCTCGCTCTCTCGCTCTCTCTCTCTCTGTCTCTCTCTCTCTTTCTCTCTCTGTCTCTCTCTCTCTCTCTCTCTGTCTCTCTCTCTCTCTCTCTCTCTCTCTCTCTCTCTCTCTCTCTCTCTCTCTCTCTCTCTCTCTCTGTCCCTCAAGAGTTTTTCCTTGCTGCTATTGCCAACTGCTGCTTGTGGGGGAATGTTGGGTCTCTTTAAATCAATTTGAAGAGTATGGTCTAGACCTGCTGTATGTAAAAAGTGCCTTAAAATAACTTTGGTTGAGATTTGGCGCTTTATAAATAGTGACTTACAGCTGCATTCTCTCAAATGGTCAGCAGGGGGCATCTGCACTTTTTGTAGGCAATTACACAAGTTGTCTTGTTCTGTTTCCTCCACATGTCCAGCAGAGGGCAGCATAACATCAGCACTCATCAGAAAGGAACAGACCGACACCCCCAACTTCTTCATCTGATTTAACAGAGGAGTATTTTTTTCACTACCTGAAACACTCAAACTAAATAAAAACCAGGGGCAATTTTAGACCCTAAACTTGATCTCAGCACCCCTAAAAATAAATAAATAATCAGTGTTTCCCATTAATTAGTCTATATAGACTTTGGCAGCCTACAGAGTTGCTCAGTAAGCAGCTACAGAGGTTAAATGGTGTTTTTCTCTAGGTGTTCTCTTAAAAGCCTTAATTAGTTTAATCATTTTTAAATACATACTCATCTGTGTTTACTATCTAAGCTACGCTAAAGTTAAATTGTGTTCAGAAGACTCATTCACCTCCTAACGTATCTTGTAATGTAAGAATGTCACCACTTAACACGGTCACCAGTTAAACCGAAACACCGGATCTACTGACGCTGTTGTGTTAGCTGTGGTCGAGCGAGCTAGAGAGTGAATGAAGAGAGGGAGCGATGACAGTCAGAAAGCCGGTTAATCTGATCAATAAAACATTATTTTCAGATTGTTTCACAGCGGTTACGTTAAACTACGGTGGCCCTGAAGTGCAAATCACAACAGCAAATCAGAAGGTGGTTAGTAGCAGTGACACTGGGGGGGCGCGCGATGTTGCCGTTTGACGGGGTGGCGCGGAGGGTGTAGATTGTCCCGTGAGCTTCTTTTCAAGAAAATTTAACAAGCATCAATACAACTATTCAGTGATTGAGAAGGAGGCTTTGGCACTTGTTTGGGCTCTGCAACATTTTGATGTCTATGAAGATTCAGGGTTATCTCCACTGACTGTTTTCACTGACCATAACCCATAAATCAGAGGCTAATGAGGTGGGCGCTGTTCCTGCAGCCATATAACCTAGACATCCGACACATTAAGGGGACTGACAATGTAATTGCAGATGCCCTGTCTCGGGCACCTGTGGACCCTTAGTCTATTTATTCATGCTGTCTCTCATTTCCATGCTCTCCTCTGCTCATCTATCGGCTCATTCATTCCCTTAAATTGCTCCTTTGGTACCAAGGCTGCTGGGTTGGTGAGGATGGAGGGATGTGCTGGAGGATACAGCCTGGAGGGAGTGCAGTACTGCCCATCAGCTATTGGTAATGTATTAACTATGACAGATTGGGACATATTGACACTTATTTGATGTATAACACGAAGTGGAACCTCGTTCTTATGGAGGGGGGTGTTACGACCCCTCCCTTTCTGCTAGCATCATGCAGCTGATTACTTCCTGCAGGAGTTGGCAGTTAGGGAGGGTCGTTAGGGCAAAGTGCTCACACCTGGCTAGGCCTCTACCCAAGGTGATATAAGCCAGCCTGGTCTCATTGTCTCTCTCTCTCTCTCTCCTAGGCTCCACGCCGCTACAGGTTCTTGGTTCTTGGTTCTTTTTGACGTTTTCCTTTTACACTCAACAGCAGCACACACATCTCACTCATCTATACACTACATTCACCACTGATGCCACTACTCTCCACACCTCATGCTTTTTGTAAATATAATTGTTTAAGTTATAATAAAACCTTTTCATTTAGCACTTTCAATCCTGACTTGTCTCCCCTCCTTGTCACATATGTTGAGCCAGTTTGTGACACAGGAGACAGGGAAGCTGGAAGGAGAACCATGTGAAACAAAAAAAGAGAGAGACAAACAGGAGAGCACTGGAAACACAAGGGATCTGTAGCTGAGCCAGCAACATTCACAACACTGCACTTGTTACACGTCTGTTGGAGATTTGATTGTACTTTTGTTGAATCTTTCTTTAAAGACATGAATGAATGAAAATGTGGTTAAAATTTTATTGATTTATAGATTTAATCTATTGATTTATTTTCCATTCAGACACCATTCAGCAATTTGATCTTCATCTTGTGGATCCCTGTGTACCGAGCATCACCATGGCATCATTGTGAGTAACATTAACACAAAACAGCTCTCATACTTCTATTATTATCATTATGTTTTTTTATTATTGTTGTTACTGTACTTATCTCTATATTTCGTGTAGGACAGGCCTCCACAGGAACCTGTTAGACAAGAGAGCACAAAAAACTCCCGGGAAGAAGTTAAATTAGTGAAATGTATTAATGGTACATGAATATGAACAGTTAACAATAATTTTAATAACAAACTCATTTTTATAACACCTTTCAAAACCAAAGTTACAAGGTGCTTCACACAAAGCAATATTAAGAGAATAACACACTTTTTTTTTTAAATCAAGCATAAGTAGATGAAACATTCAACAATAAATAAAACGACAACAAGGAGCAGCAGTTATATAAAATTATAAAAATGCCCGTCTGTACAAGCTTTTAAAAATTAGGCATCGACTAGGCTGATCTGATACTGAGGGGGAGTTTGTTCCACAGCATTGGGGCAACAACAGTAAAAGCATGGTCTCCTTTTGTCTAAAGTCTGGACCCCAGGAAGAGTAGCTGTTGCCTGGGTAACAGCTAATGGGGTTCCAAATAAACTAAACTTGGAACCTGTAACAACAACTGATGTTCAGATCTTAAGGATCTTGGTGCATAATAGGGTGTGAGAAGCTCAGAGATGTACAGTGGTGACAGACCATGTGTCGATTTGAAAGTTATTAGTAAAATTTGGAACTGGATTCTTTAACGGATGGGGAGCCAGTGTAATTCTGCCGGGACCGGAGTGATATGTTCTGTGCGATGAGTGTGAGTGAGGAGCCTTGCTGCATACAGTCAAGACATAGTTTAAATATGTATTAAGCTGATTTCTCCTGTTTCCATAGGATCAGTAACGCCTCATCCAAATACAAGGACATCATCTCCAAAAGTACTCTGATCTCTTCAGGATATCCTGCTGTCTACCAGCTCAGACCAAAGGAAGTGAAGTTTGGGACTCTGACAAGAAAAACTGTTGGAGAGAAAAACCTGGATGAGAAAAACAAAACCATCTTACTTGTAGGTGAAACAGGAGCAGGAAAATGTACTCTGATCAACGCTCTGGTCAACTACACCATGGGAGTGAAGTTTGAGGACAACATCTGGTTTGAGATCGTAAACAGAGAGGAGAGAAGTCAGACAGAGAGTCAGACATCAGATGTGATCACGTACGAGATCTTTGGTTATGAAGATAAAACTCTGCCCTACTCTCTGACCATCATTGATACTCCTGGATTCGGAGACACAGAAGGGTTTGAAAATGATGTCATCGTTAGTCAAAGATTATTTGACTTGTTCAGCTCAGACGATGGAGTTCATAAAATCAACGCATTGGGTCTGGTGCTGAAGGCGAGTGAGAATCGACTGAGTCAGCAAATGAGGTACATCTTTGATTCAGTGACGTCTCTGTTTGGAAAAGATATTGAGAAGAACATTGTTGCTCTCATCACACACTCAGATGGAAGAAAAACCTAAAAATGCTCTGAAAGCTCTTGAAGCTGCAAACATTAAATGTGCCAAAGATAAGAAGAATCAGCCTGTTCACTTCCTGTTTGATAATTGCCAGAGTGAAAACCGCATCGAGGAAGAGTTAGAGGACCTTAAAGACTCATATGATGTATCACTGAAAGGATTGGGCCAGCTTACAGATTTTATGGAAAGAACTGCACCTCAAGAGTTGGGTATGACAATTGAAGTGTTGAACGCACGTATCCAGCTGACAGCCTGCATCCACAACTTACAAGAACGTATTGAGCTGAACGAACTGAAACAGATGGAGATCCAACAGACTGAAGAAGCTCTAAAGGAACATCAAAAATGGAGTGAGGAGACGATAACCATAGAAATTGATGAGGTCTACAAAGAGAAAGAAAATATTGATTGTGGGATGTGGTGGCTTATTTTCTATCAAGGAGCTATCTGTTGTGATGTCTGTGAAGAAAACTGTCACTATCCATGCACAATGGCTTGGAATCCTGGACACTGTCAGGTCATGAAAAAAGGCAGCTGCACTGTTTGTACCAATAAGTGTCCTGTATCAAAACATGTGAAAGACAAGATGAGGTACGTGAACAAGACCAGGAAAGTTAAAAAGACCTTGGAGGACTTGAAGCAGAAATATGAAGCAGATCATAAGGACATCGAGGATGTGTTGTTCTTTCTTAAAATGGAAAAAGAAAAGCTCAACAGAGAGAAGAATGTTTTGCTGGATGAGTCCTACCAACATGTGGTCAAACTGGAGCAGATCGCCCTGAATGTTAATTCACTGTCCACTCATGTCCACTTGGACTTCCTGATTGAGAAGATGAAGGAGAGAGGAGACACAGAGAGTGAAAAAGCTTGAGGAGATGAAGAATCAAGTGGATGAAAAAACCAAGAAAATGTTTGGTTCCCTTTTTGGCAGATTTACAGCAGCGGTTCAAACAGTTCGTTGGCCCAGATTATAACCACTGACCTGGACTGCAAGGTGCACACTGTACTAGTGATTAATCATCACACGGCTGTACAGTAATAATTAGTGACTTTAGTTAACTTCTATTCATCCTTGAATGTTAGATAACAGTTTCAGGATTTATTTTACATGCAGGACAATCTGGAAAATGTTGATATGTTTTCACCTAAAAATATCCAAAACAAAAAAGTAGGAGACACATTTATTTTGGCATGCAAGATCAATGAACATGTTAAAAACATTTAAAAGCCTGCAGAGGTCACATATTGTTATGTAATACTGTCTGAAAACCTAGAAGTTCTTATAGCATCAAAATCATTGTCATTATTATTGTATTCTCTGGATAACTGACTTAATATAATTAAATATAATATAATCAACTTTCAGACTTTCTCTAAATAAGTAGCTACAGTTATCATATAAAGTATAGTGTATGCTTTGATTTAAGCTTGTTTTCTTCAATATTGATTTAATTAATTTTGTTGTAAAGCACTTTGAGTTGCATTTATTGCATATATTTTCTGTGAATGATGAATAAAATGTGAGCTTGATGAAATCAGTTTGCTCAGAGTGTCTTCACTGGATCATCAGCTGCTTTCTGAGTCTGTTGAAGCTTCTGCTGAACTTTGTTCATTAAATGTCTGTTTGACTTTATTCTGAGCAGCAAGTCTGACAGAGACTCAAAGAAAACACAGCTCACAGCATCATAATGAACATATCCTGAAGAATATTACATCCACTCTGGATAATGATGTTTTCTGTAGTGACCACTAGATGGAGCCACAGCTGATGTGGACTGAAGGAAACCTGAGCACACTGAGTCATAACACATTCAAATGTCTTTAATCTGTCAGAATTCAGCAGTGCTCCATGTGTACTTAACACAGTATTCAACTATAACTGAAACACCACTAGTAACATATTAATCCAAGTCTACACTCAACTTTAGTTTCCTTCCTCACACAAATCTACAAACTATCCTTGAAGCTTGCCTCAGTGTCAGCATTATTTCATCCTAATCAAGGCTTTCCTCCTAATAATAATAATATTTTATTTATGGACGCCTCTGCAGGTCCACATCAACAAAAAACAAAACTAAATTAAATTAAACACAAGATAATACAATAACAAGACAGTATAAATATATACAGAGTTAAAACAGATACAGACATGAGGAGTATTTTGTGTCACTTAGTGTAGGGTGGGCTAACGCCATCATAACTAATTTCTTTTGATTAATTTAACTGAACCATGAATCTGTACATAAACTTCCTTAACACTGCATAAAAGTTGGCGCAATTGTTAAAAAACAAACGTGACTAATACCTGAAACACTCAAACTAAATAAAAACCAGGGGCAATTTTAGACCCTAAATTTGATCTCAGCACCCCTAAAAATAAATAAATAATCGGTGTTTCCCATTAATTAGTCTATATAGACTTTGGCAGCCTACAGAGTTGCTCAGTAAGCAGCTACAGAGGTTAAATGGTGTTTTTCTCTAGGTGTTCTCTTAAAAGCCTTAATTAGTTTAATCATTTTAAATACATACTCATCTGTGTTTACTATCTAAGTTACGCTAAAGTAAAATTGTGTTCAGAAGACTCATTCACCTCCTAACGTATCTTGTAATGTAAGAATGTCACCACTTAACACGGTCACCAGTTAAACCGAAACACCGGATCTACTGACGCTGCTAGCTTCACTGAATATTATGAGAATGGAATAATGTTATATTTCGGTGCCTCGTGGATCTCTCTAACATTTTAGAGCCATTACCTTATTAACATCATTTTAACCTAAACAAAAAAATGTGTAAAAATGCAACAAAGGTAAGGGTAGCTTTAATGAGAGATCTTCTTTATTTCCATTTGTGCAAACTTGAAACAATGTAGAAAGAAATATGTTTTGTTTAAATAGCCCAATAAATACTTAAAGGACAACTTTTTTTTTAAATAGTTATAGGCTAACCTCTTGATTTTGCTCTCAGAGTGCACTACAATTGTTTTTTCTCTCAAAATCCTGTGGGAAACACTGAACTATTAATGTATTTTTTTAACACTTGCAGGGCGTTGAATGTCAAATTCTCATCAGGAGATGAACCCCGTAAAATTTAGATCCTACCATCACCCCTGATAAAAACTAAACTAAAACTAGTTTAGTCTAGTGACTAGTCATCACTTGTTAAACTCACAAAACCAAACTGAATTAAAAAAGCAAACTGAAAAACTAAATAAAAATAAAAACTAAATAAAAATCAAAACTATAATGACCCTGCTGGGATGCAGCCTCATCATCACTGCAGCAAATAACTTCTATCATAAAACTGAATAAAGCAAATATCAAGAATTAATACAAGATATAACCCAAAATACACAACAGTACTATGTGTCATTACATAGTACTAGTACTATGAGCCCTTTACGTTACAGAGAGAAATGTTCCAGTAAACAGCCGTGGAGCTCCACCTGCTGGACGGAGGGAGTTCCTCTCTATCTCTCTTCCATCCTTCCATCCTCCTCTCTATCTCTCCTCCATCCTTCCATCCTCCTCTCTATCTCTCTTCCATCCTTCCTCCTCCACTCTATCTCTCCTCCTCCTTTCTCTCCATCCTTCCCTCCTCTCTATCTCTCCTCCTCCTTTCTCTCCATCCTTCCCTCCTCTCTATCTCTCCTCCATCCTTCCCTCCTCCTCTCTATCTCTCCTCCTCCTTTCTCTCCATCCTTCCCTCCTCTCTATCTCTCCTCCATCCTTCCCTCCTCCTCTCTATCTCTCCTCCTCCTTTCTCTGCATCCTTCCCTCCTCTCTATCTCTCTTCCATCCTTCCCTCCTCCTCTCTATGTCTCCTCCTCCTTTCTCTCCATCCTTCCCTCCTCTCTATCTCTCCTCCATCCTCCCCTTCTCCTCTCTATCTCTCTTCCATCCTTCCTCCTCCTCCTCTCTATGTCTCCTCCTCCTTTCTCTCCATCCTTCCCTCCTCTCTATCTCTCCTCCATCCTTCCCTTCTCCTCTCTATCTCTCTTCCATCCTTCCTCCTCCTCCTCTCTATCTCTCCTCCTCCTTTCTCTCCATCCTTCCTCCTCCTCTCTATCTCTCCTCCATCCTTCCTCATCCTCTCTATGTCTCCTCCTCCTTTCTCTTCCATCCTTCCCTCCTCTCTATCCCTCCTCCATCCTTCCCTCCTCCTCTCTATGTCTCCTCCTCCTTTCTCTCCATCCTTCCCTCCTCTCTATCTCTCTTCCATCCTTCCCTCCTCCTCTCTATGTCTCCTCCTACTTTCTCTCCATCCTTCCTCCTCCTCTCTATCTCTCCTCCATCCTTCCTCATCCTCTCTATGTCTCCTCCTCCTTTCTCTTCCATCCTTCCCTCCTCTCTGTCTCCTCCATCCTTCCCTCCTCCTCTCTATGTCTCCTCCTCCTTTCTCTCCATCCTTCCCTCCTCTCTATCTCTCTTCCATCCTTCCCTCCTCCTCTCTATGTCTCCTCCTACTTTCTCTTCCATCCTTCCCTCCTCCTCTCTATCTCTCCTCCTCCTTTCTCTCCATCCTTCCCTCCTCTCTATGTCTCCTCCATCCTTCCCTCCTCCTCTCTATGTCTCCTCCTCCTTTCTCTTCCACCCTTCCTCCTCCTCTCTATCTCTCCTCCTCCTTTCTCTCCATCCTTCCCTCCTCTCTATGTCTCCTCCATCCTTCCCTCCTCCTCTCTATCTCTCCTCCATCCTAATCTGCTCTCTGATTGGTCGAGGTGTAACTGTCACGGCTGTTTAGACTCGTAGACTCTGAAGCTGGATGATTCTGATCTGAAATGATTTGAATGGAGAGCAGCTGCAGTACTGCAACTCTCTGAAAGTGACATTTGTCACAGAGCTCTGAATGCAAAACACAAGATGTAAAACATGGAAAGAAGTGAAGACAATCAGGTTAAACTATCGGAGACATTGTCCCATTAAAAGATGATGTGTCTGTTTAAGAGTCGGCCAGAGACTGAAGGAAAAGAAAAGAAAAGTCTAACAGTGAATCATTTTAAACACATTACACAATAAACATGGAGGAAGATATTTAAAAAACACTGTTAGACTTCATAGAAAGATAGAAACACATCATCTGTTCTTTATATTTTATAAAAGCTTCATGAAGGATCAGATCATCTGTTCTTTTTCTGATGCTTATCAGGGTCCGGAACGACATCACAATAAGAACAACTTAATAAAAACACAATAAAGAAGAAGACGTGCAGACAGATGCTGACCAAAGATAAAAAAAATGATCAACGTGTCCAAAAATCATTAAAACCATTTAAAAAACTGTATTTTATAACCATTATAGATTAAAAGCTCATTAAAACAGCTGTAGTCTCAGTGGAGCAGGTGTCTGACAGCCTGTCCCTCTGTTAATAAGTCCCTCTGGAAACAACTGAGAGCAGATTAAAACAGACTCAAATCACAATGATGTCAAACAATAATTAAAGGGACATTCGGCAGTTATCTTATAAAAACACAAAGCTGCTCTTAAGCCTAATAAATGTGTCTCGTGTGTTTTCTTTGCAAAAACATTTGTAAATATTTGCAAAGTCAGATATTTAAGTATTTTGAATCTTTGTTTACATTCATGTTTTCTAGCCTGCAGTTTTCAAACATAGCAATGATCCAGTTATCAATACGAGAGGAACCCTTTAATGAGTCTGTCAGTCAGTCTGTCAGAGGTCTGACACATGAGGAGAGACACAGACCAACATGTGTCACTGGCTCCTTCACAGTATTTCATGCAGAACTGTTCTCATCAAGATATCATTCAAATGTGCCTGCTGAAAAATGGAAAGACTTTATGATGCTGAGTCCGTTAGATAACATTCAGCTACGTGCAGGTCAGTTATTTAGGAGGAGGTGCAGAGGGATACAGGTATAAGACCAGGTGAGCTCAGGTGAGGCAGTGAGCGACAGTCCTGAAGGACAGAGAGCAGTTTGAAGAGGATGAAGCATCATTCCTGACTGAAACTGAGGCCGCAAACAGGTGAGATGTGTTTTTTTCTTTTTGGTTTAATCTTCGTGATTGAAGGTTGATATTCAGTTCACAGTCAACATTTAAAACTATTCCTGCTACGACTGGACAGAAGAAAGCAGAAATACTATTTCAGATGTAACCAGGATCTAAAGATATGAGATTACACTTTAACCTGCAGTGAGGAAAACTACACTGACTGATAAAATACATTGGCTCACATAAAAATAAACTTTAATAAGGAAATGGACAAACTCTTTAAAAAGGGTCTCTAAAGGATGAGTTCACAATTTATGAAGTTTTAACAGTCAGTTTTCCAAAGTAACATGAAGTGTGTTTATGTGTAATGATTCCTCCTGTTCATACTGACCATTAGAAGATCCCTTCATCATGTTTACTGTAATGATTCCTCCTGTTCATACTGACCATTAGAAGATCCCTTCATCATGTTTACTGTAATGATTCCTCCTGTTCATACTGACCATTAGAAGATCCCTTCATCATGTTTACTGTAATGATTCCTCCTGTTCATACTGACCATTAGAAGATCCCTTCATCATGTTTACAATGGAAGTGATGGAGGACTAAACCCACAGTCCTCCTTCTGTGGAAACATGGATTTAAAAGTTGATCTGAAGCTAATATGAAGCTTCAGCCGTCTGAATGAGTCAAATCTTCATCTTCAGTGTTTTTAGTAGCAAAGTCTTTGTGTTACTATGGTTACAGCACAGCTCAACAGGGAAACACTAAGAGGGAATCTGATGCTAAAAAGACTGTAAATGTGTCAGATATCACTTGATATAATAACTCACACTGATGAAGCTCAATAGAAGCTGATCAGCTACTTTATAATGACTGTGTGGAAACACTGTGATACAGTCCTCCATCACTGAACACTGAAAGCACATTTAAATGAGATCTTTTAATAGTCAGTATGAACAGGATGAATGATTACAGAGAGGAAAACTTGACTGCAGGTTTAAGACATATTTGAATAATTGTGAATATTTCCTATAAGTGACATCTTTCATAAACATGACGTTAAACACCTGAATAGATAACAGAGCCAGTTTTTATGGTTCCTGTTGAGGTTCTTGTACTTAACTGTCGTTGGTGTAAAGTGATGTAACATGATTTTGCTCTTTTAACCAATAATACTGATAAAGATTGAGGTTTCAGTAGAAACAATGAGCAGTCAGTAAATGTGTTTTTTTTGTGATCAACATTTTTTATTTTCAAAAGACACAAAACAAACAACAACAGTACGGCAGCACATTAACAATTAAAATAAGGGTAAACAAGACAGAGTCACGAAAGGAATTTTACAGAATGATAAAAAATATTAATCCTGTCAGTTATAAATAAAAAATTAAAAAATACATTCACCAACCAAATAAAAGCAGTAGTGGACTGGAAAGAAAAGAACATTATTACATATAAATGTATTCTGTCAGTTTCTTTAAACTATAACTAAAGCTGGAACGTCCCGAGGTCTTACGTTATTGTGTGGAAAGGTATGGGAGAGTTGTAGCTCTTCTTTTGAGGTAGTCTCTTATGGATACAGCTATGTCTGACCATGCCTGTACAGTAGTGGGTCTGCCTCTATTGAGCCGTGCCGTTGTACACTCAAGAGAGGCTATACTCTGATAGGAGGCCATCCAGTTGAGAATCAAGGATATGTTGGGGTTATACCACAATGACAGTATAGCCTTTTTCGCTGCAGTTAGGCCTGCTAACAGTACACAAAGTCAAAACTCAACATGGAGAGGGTGATGTGGGACTGCCAAGATGACCTTTGCCCTCTGACTGGCTCTTGCTTGATAAACACTGTCAAACTGCTGCAAGCTAGTGCCAGTGAATTTTTGGCAAAGTTTAACAATACTTCCCAGCTGATTTTTATTAGTGATGCTGAGGTTCCCGTACCAGTAAATCACTGCAAAAGTTACAATCGACTCAATAGAAGATGAATCAAACATTTTTAAAAGCGATCTGTCAAAATTAAAATCCCTCAGCTTCCTTAAAAAGAACAGTTTCTGATTGGCTTTTTTGCAGATGTAGTCAGCGTTGGCCTCAAAAGTCAGTTTATCATCCAAGATGGTGCACAAGTACTTGTACTGGTTTATGATCTCCACAGCTGTATCATTAATGAAAGTGGGTTTTGGGGCAGGTGGGTTCTTCCGAAAATCTATCAGTATTCCTTTAGTTTTACTGACGTTTAGTTGTAAGCATGAATTATAGCAGCATTCAATAAAATTGTCCTTAACAGGGCCATGCCCCCCTTCATGGTCCTGCAGGAGGCTGACAATAACCGAATCATTTGCAAACTTTACAATGAATCTTGAATCTTCTTGTATGTTCATGTTCTAAAAAGCTTCAGTCTTTCAGCTGCAGAGACTTTAAATGTGTTGATGAGAGCTGATGTGCTGCTGTGTTTCAGGGAGTCATGTGGAGGTTGGTGCTGGTGGTCAGTCTGCTGTGCTGCAGCTCTGAGGCTACAGTGTCCTGCAAGGATGAGAACGGAGCTGAAGTGGACTGGTGAGACAATACTTAGACTTCTTGCAGGTAGACATGTTGCTTCTTCCTCTAAGAATGAGATAAAACACAGATGATCCACTAAACTTTAAAAGTTGTTTCTTCTGTTTTTTAACTTGTAGACACCAAATTTTGGATTCATCAGCTACAATGATCAGCCTCCAAAGGATGTGAAGCCGAGGCCTGGTCATTCATACGGTCTCAGTAAAGGTAAACAGAGGAAGCATCTCTCTCACAGGAGAACGTGTCTTTCTGTTCTTATTGAAGCACTTCTACTATTTTACCTTCAATAATCAAACTGATGTTAGATTTGTCCTCCTGACGTCTGAACTATGAAGCAGGTTCAACATATTACAATGTCTTCTGGTTATCTGGCTTCACTGAGTCTAACAGATAACCTGACCTACTGTATGAAGCTGATTATTAACCATCAACTCTGAGTTTTCAGCTCTGAGGCCTCAGGACCATTGAGCGTTTGTTTGGGTCAATTGGGGTTCAGCTCTGTCAGTGTGGTGAAGCTGCTTCAGACGAGCTGCTGACTGACTGTTCGTGTTCACAGGAGTTGTGATGATGGAGAAGAACAATAAAGGACTCTGGCTCTTACACAGCACACCACGGTTCCCTCAAATAGGTCAAAATTTCTATCCTGAAAGTGGAACAAAAAAAGGCCAGACGTTCATCTGTGTAACATTCAAATACGGCCAGTTCAAAGCTATCGGTAATCCATCTTCATATTTACTGTGTATTAGTCTCAGTGTTTGAATTGAATGATACCATAAATGCATCTGTTCATATCTTCAGGTACACACCTGCAGTACATCAACGCTTTCCCATACCATCAACATATTCCACCAGACTTTCATGGCGAGTTTCAGCAACCAAAGCCTGGACACAAAAGGACAAGAAGAATCAATATCTCAAATGACTTCAAGACGCTTACATCCGATGGAGGGAAGGATTTTAACAGCATTGCTAAACTACTGTCAAAGACAGGTGATCCAGAAGGTGAGATGCCTGCATGTTTCTGTTTAAACTCTTGAGATGGTTTTTATATCACTGCTTTCAGTTCAATTCAGAAAACTTTATTCATCCTTAAAGCAAATAAACACAAGTACATGCAGACATTTCATTTATACAGATAAAACACAATCTCAAAATATTTCAATCAGGGAAGACACAAGTTGACATGAACTCAGAAGTTTTCTGTGATAGTTTTTGGTGTTGACCCTGCTGATTAAATGGATAAATGTGAATGTAGCCCTATAAATAACATCGAGTCACTGAATTTGTGGTGTTTAAACTCATATCCACAAAGTGAAAATGTGAATAAAAGCAGGTAGAAGCACAGCTACAGTGAGCTGTGTGGGTGATTAGTCTCAGCTTTTAGAAGTGTATTTCTGACAGATGGTCACTTGTTCAGTGTCCAGTAAAGAAAGTTTTCATGTAGCTGACAGTAAAAGATGAAAATCAACCAGCTCTCCTGTTTCCTCTCTGTATGAACAATGCTTCTTTTCCACACAGCAGTTTGGATAAAATATGTTTTGGAGCAGATTATGAATTAATTTCTCTTCCACATTATCCAATAGATTTTAGGTCCTGTTTAACCAACTAACCAATCAGAACAAAGTGGGAGGAGTCTGGATCAACATGAAACTCTCCACCAGAACCAAAGATTAACAACAGCATTAAAAAATATCTGATTCTTTAATTAGTCAAAACTACAAGACTGTGGACATAAAAACTGAAGGAGAGAAGTCAACTACGACTCCCAGGGTGCATTTCAGCAAAAAACAGCCAATCGCAGAGCTTAAAATTCAGTCAGCTCAGAAACAAAGTGTAAATAATATAAACTGGTGTCAGATTATAAATCTGTATGAACAGTCCACAAAACTAAGTTTGATATATTTTCAGTACAGCAGGAAAAGTATAAAATAACATTTTATGTATTTATATTTATTTCAACTATTACTGAAACAGCTTAGATGGACAGTTCAGTATAAATAACGTCTGGCACAGATGTGAACAGTCTGTGTAACGTGTCTCCTGTTGTTGTTCTTGTTGTTGCAGTTGGAGATCTTTATGTGACTATTTCAAAAGCTGTCGGCAGTGATGTGAGAGTCCAGACCTGGGGCTGCCAGAAGGGTCGTGATAGTCCCTTCTGCCCTACAAGTGGGAAAAAAGTGCATAACATCCAATCTGTACAACCTGATTCAAAGTGGAAAGAATGGGGAGCTAAAGTTGATCATTCAAAGTGGTGTGTAGCTATGGATCAAAATAAACCCTGGACCTGTATTGCTGATGTAAACAGATCAAAGTCACAGTATGGGAGGCCAGGGGGGGCACTGTGTGTTAAAGATGAAGAAATAGCAAAAATATTCAGGACATTTGTAAAGAGTGTGGACAACTGTTCAGGTCGAGGTAAAAGGGATACTGAAATTTGCCCAGACCCAGACGAAGACTTGGACCCAGAGCCAGAGCCAGAGCCAGACTCTGACTCAGACTCAGACAGTTGAATAATTTAATTTAATGACTAAATCAAGTTCAGTCACAGTCGAGCTAACGTGTTTGTAGATTCTGTCATACGTACGGAGGTAAAATGTCAAATGTTGTGATATACTTCATTAATCAATCAATCAATTAATCAATCACACAGCACGATTGGCCGATGTGTTGAATGATGATTTGTAACTGAGTGAAGTTTCTCCTTTAGAGGAACCAAAGTGTCTGTGTTGACGAATTCATTAAAATGTGACAGAAACTCCTCGTTGTCTTTGTGATCGTCACTTCTGTTTCTCAACATGTTTGTCTTCAGTCACACAGCTGCAGAGCTTCATGACTTCAACCTGACAACACACATTCATCAAGTCCTGTGTTGAACTTATAAGCAAACAACCTTTTAAAGATCTGCTATTCTGATTCTAAACATCTCTGTGACATTTTATTCACCAAAAGTTGTTTAGATTTCTCTAAATCCATCTTCTGCAGAGCAAATATCACTAACTTCAAGTTTCCATCTAAATATAGTAAACATTTTAACCAAATGTCCTGTTTCCATCCACTGCTGCTGTGTGAATATAAACAGCAGGTGGCGCCAATTTTCCAGCCATAGCAGTTCTAGTTAAGAGTTAAAATGAGTAGAAACAGGTCATACAGAGAGGCCCAAACACAGTCCACCTTAATACAACTTAATTCAGATTTCCATTTAGGTTTCCAGTTCATTAAAAGAGATCAATATCATACCATCACTGTGTAGGCTGGACCTACTTTTTGTAATCTAATAAGGCTAACTGATAAAGTGAAGACACAGAAGAGCTGAATGCTCAAAAACACTCAATAAACAAACTTAATTCAAAAGCTTTAAGTCATATTGCAGATGGCTTTGATTTAAAATGTTTACATATAATCTTTCTGTGAATGATGAATCAGCAGCAGAAGCAGCAGTAACAGTAACAGCAGCAGCAGCAGTAACAGTAACAGCAGCAGTAACAGTAACAGCAGCAGCAGCAGCAGCAGTAACAGTAACAGCAGCAGTAACAGTAACAGCAGCAGCAGCAGCAGCAGTAACAGTAACAGCAGCAGTAACAGTAACAGCAGCAGTAACAGTAACAACAGCAGCAGTAACAGTAACAGCAGCAGTAACAGCAGTAACAGCAGCAGCAGCAGTAACAGTAACAGCAGCAGTAACAGCAGCAGCAGCAGTAACAGTAACAGCAGCAGCAGCAGTAACAGTAACAGTAACAACAGCAGTAACAGCAGCAGCAGTAACAGTAACAACAGCAGCAGCAGTAACAGTAACAGTAACAACAGCAGCAGCAGTAACAGTAACAGCAGCAGTAACAGCAGCAGCAGTAACAGTAACAACAGCAGTAACAGCAGCAGCAGTAACAGTAACAACAGCAGCAGCAGTAACAGTAACAGTAACAACAGCAGCAGCAGTAACAGTAACAGCAGCAGTAACAGCAGCAGCAGCAGTAACAGTAACAACAGCAGTAACAGTAACAACAGCAGCAGTAACAGCAGCAGTAACAGTAACAGTAGCAGTAACAGTAACAGCAGCAGCAGTAACAGCAGCAGCAACAGTAACAGTAACAGCAGCAGTAACAGTAACAGTAACAGCAGCAGCAGCAGCAGTAACAGTAACAGCAGTAACAGTAACAGTAACAACAGCAGCAGCAGCAGCAGTAACAGTAACAGTAACAGCAGCAGTAACAGTAACAACAGCAGCAGTAACAGCAGCAGCAGCAGCAGCAGTAACAGTAACAGTAACAGCAGCAGTAACAGTAACAGTAACAGTAACAGCAGCAGCAGCAGCAGCAGTAACAGTAACAGCAGCAGCAGTAACAGCAGCAGTAGCAGTAATGTAGTAATGTAGTGCTAGACATCAGCCAAAGCCCTGAATCACCCAGCAGAAGTGTTGAGGAGCAGGTAGAAGTTGAACATGATGAGCATCTGTGACAGGTTGCATCTGTATGTGGTTTTTATGGTGGATGTTTTTATGTGTATGGTGCAGGAAGGACTGCCAGCCACACAGGACTTGCTCTCAGTCTGGTTCTCTTTACTGGTGACACACAGTCGTTATCCACTGTGTTATGCAACGGCAATCATTCAGATCTCCAGCTTGGGGGTATTAAATACATTTTCACATCTCAATGCTAATATAGTCTTTTTCCATACTCTTCAGTATAAAACAAACATGTGATCGTATAGTGGTAATGTTATGTATGATTCTCTAATGACCATCTAAACAATGAGAGCTATTTTCTTTTACATTTACAATAAATGCTCCGGCCGTTATGTAGAAAACATTATGGCCAGAGTGGCTAGCTAATTAGCATTAGCTACACATGTAAACAAAACTATCACTCGTGGATAAAGTTACTATTTCTGCACATAAATGTCTGTAACTTTCCAGTTACATGCTAGTAATGCTTACAGTAAAAATACATGCTACTCACAGCTTCAAAATATAAACATAGAAACATTAGTCCCATGTACCCACCTGCAGTTTGGGAGTATTTTCCTTAGCTGAGGAATCCTATCTATGCAGTACCGCTATTAACCCACCAGATGGCTCCAAAACAATACATATGTAAGACACTGAGCCTCACATAAACTACCATACTGGGGATTGTTTGTATACAGCTTCAGTATTATAAGGAAGAAATTGACAATAGTTAATCATATAAATAAATAATATTTGGTATAATATTGTGAGGAGATATCAGGACAACCCTGTTAAGGAGAAAGTCAAGGGCTGTTTTTTTATTCCCAGTCCGTCCCTGCTGTGTCCCACAAATGTTCCCATCACTCTTCATCACCACACTTTTACTTTTATCTGTTACAGTTTGTAGTCGAAATATTCCCATATTGGTCTGTGACGTTTTCTTCTTCTTTCCAGAAAATCATGAATTGCACGTTAAGCATTTTCTTCTTGTGTGTTATGCAGCAGCCGCTCTGCTGCCCCCTACTGGTACTAGCCCGTTATTACAAGAAGTCAAACTGGACAGAATAAAGTAAAAATAGAGAAAATGAATCTAAAACTAAAACTAAGCTGATTTTTATCTGCAATTCACTTTAGTTTTAGTTAGTTTTGCATTGTTCATTGTAGTTTTTATTTTATATAGTTTTTAAAACTCTTTTTTTATTTCAGTTAATTAAATTATTTTTTCACTGCTAGTTTTAGTTAACTATAATAACCCTGTATCAAAACACATGACATATCTCTTCCTGTCTTTGTTCATATTTATCTATTAGCTACTATGACTTACAAATACTAGTAATAGCACTACTTGCGCAAAGTCATATAAGATTGGGTGAACTTTTTGTAAATGCCTCTGACACATTATGAGCAAACATACACAGGAAAAGACGTGATAATATAAAAATACTGATTTTATAACCCTCTCCCCCAAAAGATTGCCCCACCCACATTATCAATACCTCCGACGCCCATGGCTCACTCATAAGAGATATTGCGCTAATCTGCAGCTGAGAGCAACACACAGCTGGCTGTATGTCACAATAGTGAGACTGGGTGTGTCACAGACAACTGCAGTCAGTGTTTGTATAATAATATGGCACAGTAATATGTTTGTAATAAAGCAGAACTTATTAATGAAACCTGACCATCAACACTGTATGGACATTTGTATTGTTGAGAAGCTGAAATTATTAGTAGCCTAGTGTCTGACTGAGTGAGCAGTGCAGTGTGCGGTCAGAAAGTCTTCACATACTGAGAGGCATCACAGCAGCAATGCAATGTAGCTCAGTGTGTATGTGTTGTTACAACAAGGCATTGTGATGCAGAGTTCATCGGTCTTACAGCATCCTGATTATGTTACTGACTACATTTTTTAACATGTGAATAGTAATTGTATTGAAATACATTTTTAAAGTCACCCTCCTGACTCTGGAGTCATAGTTTACCTCAGTGTTTTAACTATTCTTATCCATTTCTCATTCAAATGTGACTGCTGAAAAATTAAATGACTGTATGATGCAGTTAGTCTGTTAGATAACATTCAGCAGATAACATGGAGGTCAGTTGGTCATTTTGGAGGAGGTGCACAGGGATACAGGTATAAAACCATGAGATGAGCTCAGGTGAAGCAGTGAGCGACAGTCTGGAACAGCAGAGAACAGTTTGAAGAGGACGAAGCATCATTCCTGACTGAAACTGAGGCTGAAAACAGGTGATATGTTTTTTATTTTTGGTTTAACGTGTTGAACTCTTCTTCCTCCTGACTGAAGTTTGATATTCAGTTCACAGAAAACATTTAAAACTATTCCTGCTACGACTGGACAGAAGAAAGCAGAAATACTATTTATACTAATTCATATTTCAGATGTTACACCAGAATATAAAGATATAAGATATATTACACTTTAAACTAATTGAAGCTTCAGCCGTCCAAATGAGTCAAATCTTCATCTTCTATGTTTCAACGTTACAGTGTTTTTAGTAGCAAAGTCTTTTTGTTACTATACTTCCACCACAGCTCAACAGTGAAACACTAAGAAGGAATCTGATGCTAAAAAGACTGTAAATGTGTCAGATATCACTTGATATGACTAACTCAGACTGATGAAGCTCAATAGAAGTTGATCATCTACTTTTAAATGACTGTGTGGACTCACTGTGGATACAGTCCTCCATCACTGAACACTGAAAGCACATTTGAAGGAGATCTTTTACATCTTCTTCGTGTTCTAAAAAGCTTCAGTCTTTCAGCTGCAGAAACTTTAAATGTGTTGATGAGAGCTGATGTGCTGCTGTGTTTCAGGGAGTCATGTGGAGGTTGGTGCTGGTGGTCAGTCTGCTGTGCTGCAGCTCTGAGGCTTCAGTGTCCTGCAAAGATGAGAAGAACAATGAAGTGGACTGGTGAGACAACACTTAGACGACTTGCAGGCAGACATGTTGCTTCTTCCTCTAAGAAAGAGATAAAACACAGATGTGTGGGCCCAGCAGCAGCAGATGTTTGCTGTCTGCTCTTCAGCATGAAACCACACAAGTTAAAAGATGCACTAACAGTCAGAATCAGCCAATCAGAGCAAAATGAGACAGTGTTCAGGTCATTCAGTTGGTGTCCATGCTGGCAGCGTCTCTATAGATGTCTGCTGGTCCATCAGCTCTCAGCAGATGTTGGTGACTCTTCCTCTGCTGCCACCAGGAGAACCATCAGAATCACAACCAGCTTTTAAAGTATGTTCAAACCTGCATGAACTGAACTGTGAACAACATCTCACAGCAATCTGTCCAACAGTTGTTGAGATATTTAAGTCCAAAGCAAAGTTATGGACCGACTGACTGACCACACACTGTGGAGAAAACTAGAAGACACATATCAGTAAAACACTTCAACTAAGGAGCCATGCTTCATAATAAGCTCGGGTTGGAGGAGATGTGTGATTAATCACTGTCTGCATATATGTGGTTTATAGTAAGAAGGTTACTAAATACATATACTGATAAACAAACAACTGAATGTTTTATAGGTCAGTTAAAGTCATGAACATCTGTGTTTGTTCTTCAGTTTCCTCCTCAACGTCTCTATTATGTTCTGATTTCTGTCTTCTCTCACTGTTTCATCAGGTACATCTTATACAAGACTCCCAAAAGTCAGGAGAACCAGCTGACTGGTTTGGACTATGTTTACATTTATCCAGATAACAACAACAAGGTTAAATCTCGTCTTAACACAAAGCCCATCAATGATCCTAACGGCATCCTGGCAAACACCCTGCGCCAGCACTTAGATTACAACGAAGCTTCTCCGGTGAGTATTATTTTAGAGACACAGCATCCTGTTTCTATTTTACGTTTTTTATAGTGATCGATTGTTCTCTCTGTGCATCATCTGTACACACACACACACACACACACACACACACACACACACACACACACACACACACACACACACACACACAGTAGTTAATCTGTCATTTTTACAATTAACTCTCCTGTTGTCCTTGAGTCAAGGAAGGAAGAGAGGAGGAAGGAAAGATGGAAGGGAGGAAGAAGGAAGGAAAGGAGGGAGGAAGGATGGAAGGGAGGAAGGGAGGAAGGAAAGGAGGGAGGAAGTATGGAAGGGAGGAAGAAGGAAGGAAAGGAGGGAGGGAGGAAGGAAGGAAGGAAGGGAGGAAGAAGGAAGGAAAGGAGGAAGGGAGGGAGGAAGGAAGGAAGGAAAGGAGGACAAAGGAAGGGAAGGAGGGAGGAAGGAAATATGGAAGGGAGGAAGAAGGAAGGAAAGGAAAGAAGGAAGGGAGGAAGGCAAGGAAGGAAGGAAGGAAGGACGGACGAAAGAAGGAAGGAAGGAAGGTAGGAGGGAGGGAGAAAGGAAAAGAGGAAGGGAGGAAGGAAAGGAAGGTAGGAGGGAGGGAGAAAGGAAAAGAGGAAGGGAGGAAGGAAAGGAAGGAAGGAGGGAGGGAGAAAGGAAAAGAGGAAGGGAGGAAATAAAGAACAGTCAAAACAGACGGGGTCAATTTGACCCGGGAGGACGACCGAAGGTTAATTAATTCTGATAAATATTATGACAAACCACTATGACATTTTTTAAAAATATGTTGATGTAATCCTTTATTTCTATTTTTTGTATGTTTGTATGACGCTGCCTGTCCCTGTGTGTGTAACAGGCAGAGTGTACATTGTGCACCCGCCTATTAAAATCTTAATAATGTGACCTTAAAATAACAGTGAAATATGCGCCGCTGACTTCAGACCTGGTTTTTGTTGGTCAATAACACAATCGCCTTCCTCTGTCTCAAAATAGCAACGTGCCTACAATGCGCCTGACCAACACGCCCATGGATGAGTTCAAGTGTGTTTTGCTATTTAGACAACGTGGGCGCAGGACGGGAAAATGACAACTGTGTCTGTCTGAAACTAACAAAGACTTCATGACAGCAGAAAGTCTGACTTTAACTCAAAGACAGCAGATTAACCTCCTTCATCTCTGAGTTTTCTTTAAACTTTACATCATTACAGACATTTTTTTGTTGTGACAATCAACAGATCCACTAAACTTTAAAAGTTGTTTCTTCTGTTTTTTACTTATAGACACCAAATTTTGGATTCATCAGCTACAGTGATCAGCCTCCAAAGGATGTGAAGCCGAGGCCTGGTCATTCACACGGTCACAGTAAAGGTAAACAGAGGAATCTCTCTCACAGGAGAACGTGTCTTTCTGTTCTTATTGAAGCACTTCTACTACTTTACCTTCAATAATCAAACTGATGTTAGATTTGTCCTCCTGACATCTGAACTATGAAGCAGGTTCAACATATCAGGATGTCTTCTGGTTATCTGGCTTCACTGAGTCTAACAGATAACCTGAACTATGAAGCTGATTATTAACCATCAACTCTGAGTTTTCAGCTCTGAGTGCGTTCATGTGAAAGAGGCGAGTTGTTAATTATGAGCTACATCATCAGAACCATGAATGAACTCTTCATATAATATGAGATGAAACAGTGATAACAAAAACCTGCAGAAAACTTCAGTTTTACTGACAGAAAAAAGTCAAATTGATCAAAGGGAAATGTAAATGACAGTCTGTAATCATACAAGAAGAAGAAGAAACACTGTGAATTATTTCCACATATTAGAAATAGACTAAGGCTTAAAATACATGCAGGTAATATCATTATACATGACTGAAGTACAGAGTGAGGATTGTTTGCTGTTTAGTTGGATGATAAAGAATCCATCTGAATATGTCACATTGTAAACTTAAAGTGATGTCAGACTGTTTCTGCTACTGAAACAAAGAGTGTAAAAGTAGTTAATGTATGATGAGGTCTGTCTCACTCTAATTTATAAAATCATTATCATTGCAGCTAATTAACAATGTGTTTTTTATTAACAGTTCTCATCACACAGTCGTCAGCTGTGACACATAAAATCAGATAAAATCATCATCATGTGTTTAATGTCATAAATTATCAGTTTGTTAGAAGCGCTGTTTTAAAGAGAGATCTGATTGGTCAGCGGTCGGCGTTGACAGAAGTGAACCAGCGTCGTAGGACTGAAAACTCAGAGTTAACCTCAAATCCTGCTTGGTAGTTCAGGCCTCAGGACCATTGAGCGTCTGTTTGGGTCAGTTGGGGTTCAGCTCTGTCAGTGTGGTGAAGCTGCTTCAGACAAGCTGCTGACTGACTGTTCATGTTCACAGGAGTTGTGATGATGGAGAAAGACAAAACTGGACTCTGGCTCTTACACAGCACACCACAGTTCCCTCAAAAAGGGCAACATTTCTACCCTGAAAGTGGATCAAAAAAAGGCCAGACGTTCATCTGTGTAACATTCAACTACGACCAGTTCAAAGCTATCGGTAATCCATCTTCATATTTACTGTGTATTAGTCTCAGTGTTTGGATTGAATGATACTATAAATGTGTCTGTTCATATCTTCAGGTACACACCTGCAGTACATCAACGCTTTCCCATACCATCAACATATTCCACCAGACTTTCATGTTGAGCTTCAGCAACCAAAACCTGGAGAGAAAAGAAAAATAATCGATATCTCAAATGAATTCCAGGAGCTTAAATCCAGTAACAACAAGGCGTTTAACAGCATTGCTAAACAAGTGTCAGAGACAGGTGATCCAGAAGGTGAGTTTCTTGCATGTTTCTGTTTTAACTCTTGAGATGGTTTTCATATCACTGCTGTCAGTTCAATTCAGAAAACTTTATTCATCCTTAAAGCAAATAAACACAAGTACATGCAGAATTTCTCTTCCACATTATCCAATAGATTTTAAGTCCTCTTCAACCAAGTAGCCAATCATAACGAAGTGGGAGGAGTCTGGATCAACATGAAACTAGCATCAACAAATATCTGATTCTTTAATTAGTCAAAACTACAAGACTGTGGACATAAAAACTGAAGGAGAGACATCAACTACGACTCCCAGGGTGCATTTAAGCAAGAAACAGCCAATTGCAGAGCTTAAAATTCAGTCAGCTCAGAAACAAAGTGTAAATAATATAAAGTAATATAAAAGTCCACAGATGTGAACAGTCTGTGTAACGTGTCTCCTGTTGTTGTTCTTGTTGTTGCAGTTGGAGATCTTTATGTGACTATTTCAAAAGCTGTCGACAGTGATTTGATAGTCCAGACCTGGGGCTGCCAGGCGGGGCATGATCATCCCTTCTGCCCTACAAGTGGGAAAAAAGTGCAAAACATCCAATCTGTACAACCTGATTCAAACTGGAAAGAATGGAGAGCTACAGTCGATCATTCAAAGTGGTGTGTAGCTATGGATCAAAATAAACCCTGGACCTGTATTGCTGATGTAAACAGATCAAAGTCACAGTATGGGAGGCCAGGGGGGGCACTGTGTGTTAAAGATGAAGACATAGCAAATATATTCAGGACATTTGTAAAGAGTGTGGATGACTGTTCAGGTCGAGGTAAAAGGGATGATGAAAGTTGCCCAGACCCAGACCCAGACTCAGACTTAGACCCAGAGCCACAGCCAGACTTAGACATAGACCCAGAGCCACAGACAAAGCCAGGCTTAGACTTAGACTTAGAAATAAAGTTCACTGTCACATTCGAGCTAAAAGGTTCGTAGATTCTGTCATACACACAGAGGTAAAATGTGTGTGTTATACTTCATTAATCAATCAATTAATTAACCAATCAATCAATTAACCAATGAATCAATCACACAGCAGGATTGGCTGATGTGTTGAATGATGATCTGTAACTCTGTCTGTACTGAGTGAAGTTTCTCCTTTAGAGGAACCAAAGTGTCTGTGTTGATAAATTCATTAAAATGTGAGAGAAACTCCTCGTTGTCTTTGTGATCGTCACTTCTGTCTCTCAACATGTTTGTCTTCCGTCACACAGCTGCAGAGCTTCATGACTTCAACCTGAAAACACACATTCATCAAGTCCTGTGTTGAACTTATAAGCAAACAACCGTTTAAAGATCTGCTATTCTGATTCTAAACATCTCTGTGACATTTTATTCACCAAAAGTTGTTTAGATTTCTCTAAATTCATCTTCTGCAGAGCAAATTTGTCCAGTGTGGCTACTAGCGTAAAGTCATGTATGATTGGGTGAACTTTTTATAAATGCCTCCTACACATTATGAGCAAACATACACAGGAAAAGACTTAATAATAATGCCCTCCAAGTGGGAAAAAAGTGCATAACATCCAATCTGTACAACCTGATTCAAAGTGGGTAGAATGGAGAGCTACAGTTGATCATTCAAAGTGGTGTGTAGCTGAGGATACAGACTGGACCTGTATTGCTGATGTAAACAGATCAAAGTCACAGTATGGGAGGCCAGGGGGGGCACTGTGTGTTGAGGATGAACAAATAGCAAAAATATTCAGGACATTTGTAAAGAGTGTGGATGACTGTTCAGGTCAAGGTAAAAGGAATGATGAAAGTTGCCCAGACCCAGACTCAGACTCAGACTCAGACAGTTGAATAATTTAATTTAATGACTAAATCAAGTTCACTGTCACAGTCGAGCTAACATGTTTGTAGATGCTGTCATACGTACAGAGGTAAAATGTGTGTGATATACTTAATTAATCAATCAATCAATCAATCAATTAATCAATCACACAGCAGGATTGGCCGAGTTCGAGTGGAAAGTGATGATAAACGTTGCCCAGACTCAGACACTTAGACCCAGAGCCATTTGAGTCAATCAATCTTTTTTTTTTTTTTTTGGGGGGGGGGTAAAGAGTTCAGCGGGATGCGATCTCATTGGACTCTGAGCGGCTGCTCGTTCCGGGTGGTCTCTGGAGGCGCTGTCTCTCGGCTCCAGGCGATGAGCAGCTGAGGTGATTAGGTGCTTTTGGTGGTGCAGAGCGCAACTGATTTGACTTAATACGTTGTTCAATAAAGCTTCAAAAGGCGGAGCTGGCCAAGCGTCTAACTCTCAAAGTGAAAATCGTCAAATAAACTATTACTGTGTAGAAAGTCACACAGCTGATTGGCGACTGCTTTCTCAATGATCTTGGAGAGAAAGGGGAGGTTAGATATCGGCCTATAGTTGGCTAGAACACATGAATCAAGAGGAGGCTTCTTAAAAGTGGTTTATTACAGCTACCTTAAAGGACTGTGGTATATATCCTGTTACTAAAGACAGATTGATCATATCTAATAAGGAAGTGCTAACTGAGAGAAAGACTTCGTTAAGCAGCCTAGTTGGAATTGAGTCTAGAGACAGGATGATGGTTTGGATGAAGTAATCATTGAAGCTAATTATGTAAGGTCGACTGGAACAAGAATTTAATGACTAAATAAAGTTCACTGTCACAGTCGAGCTGACATGTTTGTAGATTCTGTCAAACACACAGAGGTGAAATGTCAAATGTGTGTGATTACATTTCTCTAAATTCATGTTCTGCAGAGTAAATTCCACTTACTTCAAGTTTCAATCTAAATGTAATAAACATTTTAACCAAATGTCCTGAAAAATAAAATAAAATGTTGTGAATGCTTGTTTCCATCCACTGCTGCTGTGTGAATATAAACAGCAGGTGGCGCCAATTTTCACCTTAATACAATTTGATTCAGTTTCCATTTAGGTTTCCAGCTTATTACAGGAGATCAATATCATACCATCATTGTGTAGGCTGGACCTACTTTTTGTGATCTAATGAAATTAACTGATAAAGTAAAGAGGCAGAAGAGCTGAATGCACAAAAACACTCAATAAACAAACTTGACTAAGAAGGCCCAAGTGGAGGAGTTTAACCTTCCTGTCGTCCTCCCGGGTCAAATTGACCCCGTCTGTTTTGACTGTTCCTTCTTTCCTTCCTCCATCCCCTTCTTCCCCCCTACTTTCCTCCCTTCCTTCTTTCCTCTGTCCTTCTTTCCTTCCTTCCTCCCTTCCTCTTTTCCTTTCTCCCTCCCTCCCTCCTTCCTTCTTTCCTCCGTCCTTCCTTCCTCCCTTCCTTCTTTCCTTCCCTCCCTCCTTTCCTTCCTTCCTTCCTTCTTCCTTCCTCCCTCCCTCCTTTCCTTCCTTCTTCCTTCCTCCTTTCCTTCCTTCTTCCTCCCTTCCTTCCTTCCTCCCTTCCATCCTTCCTTCCTCCCTTCCATCCTTCCTTCCTCCCTCCCTTCCTTCCTTCCTTCCTTGACTTGAGGACAACAGGAGGGTTAAGTATCTGGGGGTCTTGTTCACAGTGAGGGTCAGACGGATGGGTGAGATTGACAGGTTGATGGGTGCAGCATCACCGGACCGTCCTGGTGCAGAAAGAGCTGAGCCCGAAGGTGAAGCTCTCAGTTTAGCAGTCAGTCTACGTCCCAACCCTCACCTATGCTCACCAGCTTTGAGTAGTGATCCAAAGTAAGGCTGGGCAAAGTATCGGTATCATCATATGAGACTAGATATCGTCTTACAATTTGGATATCGTAATATCATGATATAACGTAGGTGTTTTTTCCTGGTTTTCTAGTCGGTCTATTATTCGCCTTTTACACACTTTGTCATTATTCTGCCCTCCTTAGGTGTAACTGCTAATTTGGTGTATTGTTATATCATGATATGGCATAAGAGTTTCTTTTTCGGTTTTAAAGGCGGCGTTACAGTAAAATAATGTCATTTTCTGAACTTACCAGATTGTTCTAGCTGTTTTATTATTAGTCAATTACTCACTTTGTCATTATATCGACATTACTGACGATTATTTGTCAAAAACCTCATTGTGTAAATATTTTGTGAAGGCACCAAAATTCATCCCTACAATATCAGGGCGATATCAAGGTATTTGGTCAAAAATATTGTGATATTTGATTTGTTTAAATATTTGGATGGATGATAGATAGATTGATGATAGATGACGGATGGATGGATGGATGGATGATAGATGGATGGATGATGGATGATAAATGATGGATGGATGGATGGAGGATGGATGATGGATGATGGATGGATGGATGATGGATGATAAATGATGGATGGATGGATGGATGGATGATGGATGATTTATATAAAAACTCTCAGTCGGTAAAATGCAGCTCTTTATTTTTCAGTTTTTTCGTTTCCAGGCAAACAAACAAACGCAACTTTTTAGCGTTAATAGAAAATAAACTAACGTATGATTGGCACATTAAAACTTTACAGTAAATACAAAATGCATTAGTGGGACTGAAGGGTCCAAACAGTGTTTAACGCCGCTGCTCATCAGGTGACCAGAAACCTCCATGATGATGAGGATGATGACTTTAATTCAAACGACGAGGTTCATCCTCAGGAGGAGACGGACAGTTCCTGGTTTTTTTCCTGGCGGAGACTCTTCAGGTGATTTTTTAAATTATTTTCAGGTTAACTCTTTGCAGCTTTGGACGTGTTGTAGACAACGTTGTTGAAGCCTTCTCTGTTTCGGGCGATCTCGATAGCAAAGAATTGAGCTCTGGTGGCTGAAAAGAAGAAGAAGAAAAACAGATGAGTCTTTTCTGTGAAGTATGACGGAGTATTAGGGCCAGACTTTTTTTTTTTTTTAATTACGAGAATAAAGTCATAATATTACGAGAATTCAATCGTAACATTACGAGAAAAAAGTCATATTATTACGAGAATAAAGTCATAATATTACGAGAATAAAGTCGTAACATTACGAGAAAAAAGTCATATTATTACGAGAATAAAGTCGTAAAATTACGAGAAAAAAGTCATAATAATACGAGAATAAAGTTGTAACATTACGAGAATAAAGTCATAATAATACGAGAATAAAGTCATAATATTACGAGAATAGAGTCATAATAATACGAGAATAAAATCATAATAATACGAGAATAAAGTTGTAACATTACGAGAATAAAGTCGTAACATTATGAGAATAAAGTCATAATAATACGAGAATAAAGTCGTAACATTACGAGAATAAAGTCATAATATTACGAGAATAAAGTCATAATATTACGAGAATAAAGTCGTAACATTACGAGAAAAAAAGTCATAATATTACGAGAATAAAGTCGTAATATTACGAGAATAAAGTCGTAACTTTACGAGAAAAAAGTAATTATTACGAGAATAAAGTCGTAATATTACGAGAATAAAGTCGTAACATTACGAGAATAAAGTCATAATATTCACAATAACTAATTTATAAATGATTTATTCATGTTTATTATAACTAGACATGAACATCCAAGAAACACTGTGGTACAAACACAGTGCTAGCTGAGCGGGTTAAGATGACGATAGTTCACACAACACATCGTGGTTTTTAATAATTAGTCGGTAAACTCGTTGTCTGAAGCAGGCTGGAAAATATGCACTTTTATTTACAGTTAAAACATTTCGCTGTGTGTTTCAGCTTCTGTCAAACTAACTGAGCTGCGGCGGCTTCCTGTCTGAGCTTTCAAAATAAAACCTTTGTTATTGCGCGTGTTAGTATATATTTCTATATATGGCTGACAGCTGACACACCAGTTAAGGTATAAGTGTCTCGCTTTCTGTGGTTAATGTCTAGTTTACTTGATTAGAACTATGAAAAGATCATGAGAGAGAAGGAGGGAGGGAGGAAAGGAGGAAGAAGGAAGGAAAGAAAGGAGGAAGAAGGGAAGGAGGGAGGAAGGAGGGAGGAAAGGAGGAAAGGAGGAAGGAAGGAAGGAAGGAAGGAAAGAAGGACGGGAAGAAAAGGGGATGGAGGAAGGAAAGAAGGAAGGGAGGAAAGAGAGGAAGGAAATAAAGAGAGAAGGAGGGAGGAAAGAAGGAACAGTCAAAACAGACGGGTCAATTTGACCCGGGAGGACGACACAAAGGTTAAAGATATGCAACCTTTGCTGCCATGGCAACAGTGAACACCACGATTAATTGACATGAGCGAGATTAAGCCGATTAGAGTTTCTAAATGTCAGTTTCGATTATTTTCTGATTAACTGCCCGGCCCTACGTCCAACAGAAGTAGTTATGGTGCCAGGTCTATCCTCACTCACCGAAGATGGTGTTCTCCTCGTTGTAACCCTTCTCACAGTCCAGACGCAGCAGAGTGCCGTAGTTGAAATCTTCGATGAGTCCTTCAAACTGGTTACAGAACGGACGCCACGTCTGAAGAGAGACGCACAGTCAGAGTTAAAGAACCGTAAATATGTGAAATATGTGAAACTGAAAGAGAAGAAAGTTTATACAGCTGATAAAATTTACTTTGGAGCCGATTCACCTGAAATATCTCAGCTCAGAGTCCTGCAGCCGTTCAGGTATCCGATGGACCACGAGTCCAAAGTCAGTTTGAGTCATTTTTTAACCCTTTATAGTTCTGCTCCACCGTTTGGTAGAAGTCCCTTTGTGTCATAAACTAAATCTATTGAACACATTTAACTTTTAGGTCAATGTTTAGCACTTGTATGAGGTATGTAATGCACAGACAGACCACCAGGTTGCGTTATGGTTGCTATAGATACAGGTTGTTCTATGGTTGCTATAGATACAGGTTGTTCTATGGTTGCTATAGATACAGGTTGTGTTATGGTTGCTATAGATACAGGTTGTCCTATGGTTGCTATAGATACAGGTTGTTCTATGGTTGCTATAGATACAGGTTGTGTTATGGTTGCTATAGATACAGGTTGTGTTATGGTTGCTATAGATACAGGTTGTGTTATGGTTGCTATAGATACAGGTTGTGTTATGGTTGCTATAGATACAGGTTGTGTTATGGTTGCTATAGATACAGGTTGTGTTATGGTTGCTGTTGGGGAGTTTAATCTGAAGCATATTTAATAAACTGATGCTATGTTTTGAATATAAATCTGTAAATTTAACGTGTGACTCGCCTCTTTGGCTTCGTCAGATTTGAGGTCTTCAGCTTTCAGCAGCTTGAGGTCGAGATCTTTGAACGTTTCTCTGAAGGACGAGTAGATTGTATCGTCCAGCTTCGTCAGCTTCAGAAACGCCGGATCCACGGATGAAATGAGCTGAAGACAGAAAGAAAGAAGAGAGTTAATTAATGTGTTAAATCATGTTAAGAACGTTAATATAAATATGAATGAATCAGTTAAGATGAGTTCAGATTAGAGCTGCAGCTACGACGTTCAGCCACTAGATGTCACTCTGCAGCCGCTCAGATAAAAACAGCTGCTGTAACCTTCCCGTCGTCCTCCCGGGTCAAATTGACCCGTCTGTTTTGACTGTTCCTTCTTTCCTTCCTTCCGCCTGTCCTCCCTCCCTCCTTCCTTCTCTTTCCTCCCTTCCTGCTTTCCTTCCTCCATCCCCCCTCTTTCCTTCCTTCCCTCCTTCCTTCCTCCCTTCCTTCTTTCTTCTGTCCTTCCTTCCTCCCTCCCTCCTACCTTCCTTCCTCCCTTCCTTCCTTCCTTTCTTCTTCCACACTCCCTTCCATCTTTCCTTCTTCCTACCTTCCTTCCTCCCTCCATTCCTTCCATCCTCCCTTCCTTCCTTCCATCCTTCCTTCCTTTTTCCTCCTTTCCTTCCTTCTTCCTTCCATCCCTTCTTTCTTCCTCTCTTCCTTCCTTCCTCCTTTCCTTCCATCCTCCCTTCCTTCCTCCCTTCCATCCTTCCCTCCTTCCTTCCTCCTTCCTCCCTTCCATCCTCGAGGACAACAGGAGGGTTTATCAATTAAGTTGGAAAAACAACTGTTAAACTGATCAATTTCCTTTAAAATGTATGGCAACAAAGTTGAGTGAAAAAAGTGAGAGTGTGTGTGTGTGAGAGTGTGTGTGTGTGTGTTATCAGGTGTGTGTGTGTGTGTGTGTGTGTGTGTGTGTGTTATCAGGTGTGTGTGTGTGTGTGTGTGTTATCAGGTGTGTGTGTGTGTGTGTGTGATGGAGGCTCTTACATTGAAGTAAACCTCAGCGTGGTTATAAGCCTTCATCGCCCACATCATCTCAACCCGCGGCTGCAACCAAGACGTCAAAGCTTAAAACACATTTATAACATTTCAACAGAGATGAAAACACGACGGATCGACTGAAACGACAGTTGAAGTGTTTAAAGGTTCACTTACATCATTGTCATAAGATTCTGCTGGAAGAGAAAGAGCATGAGCTGCTGCGGACGCTCCCTCCACTCCCTGAAACACACACACACCAACACACACTTTAAATACACACAAGATACTTTCAACTACTTTATAAACAGTTACTGCAATAAATGTACTGCAGTATTATAGTGATGTAGTATGCAGTATTACAGTAAAAGTACTGCAGTATTATGAGTGATGTAGTATGCAGTATTACAGTAAAAGTACTGCAGTATTATAGTGATGTAGTATGCAGTATTACAGTAAAAGTACTGCAGTATTATAGTGATGTAGTATGCAGTATTACAGTAAAAGTACTGCAGTATTATGAGTGATGTAGTATGCAGTATTACAGTAAAAGTACTGCAGTATTATGAGTGATGTAGTATGCAGTATTACAGTAAAAGTACTGCAGTATTATAGTGATGTAGTATGCAGTATTACAGTAAAGTACTGCAGTATTATGAGTGATGTAGTATGCAGTATTACAGTTAAAGTACTGCAGTATTATAGTGATGTAGTATGCAGTATTACAGTAAAAGTACTGCAGTATTATAGTGATGTAGTATGCAGTATTACAGTATAAAGTACTGCAGTAGTATAGTGATGTAGTATGCAGTATTACAGTAAAGTAGTGGTTTGGTCCTCTGACTGATATATTATTATTATGACATCATTAGATTATTAATAGTGAAGCATCAGTGTTAGAGCAGCATGTTACTGTTGTAGCTGCTGGAGGTGGAGCTAGTTTACACTACTTTATATACAGTTAGCTAGTTTAGTCCAGTGGTTCCCAACCTAGGGGTGGGGCCCCTCCAAAGGGTCAGCAGATAAATGTGAGGGCTGGTGAGATGATTAAAGGGAAAGAAGAACAAACTAAGTTCTGATACACAAATGTGTTTTCAGTTTTTGGACTTTTTCTCTAATCTTTGATTTTTGCTGAAATATTGGATCATTTGAACATTTATTGAAATGAAAGCATGTGAGAAGTTTAGAGGGAAAAATCAGTATTTGGTGGAGCTGTTAACATCTCATAGACATCTGAAATGTGAGCAGACTACACACCAAGTATCTCAAACTGTACTTGAATACAGTACTTTAGTAAATGTACTTAGTTACTTTCCAGCAATGAATTCATGTTTTAAAGTCAGGAGATAAAATAAAACATCTAAAATAACTATATAAACATATGAAACAGTCCTACTCTCTTGATAAGACATGAGACATCGTCACACATGTGATTATAAAGATTTATTAGATATAATATCAGCTGTCAGTGAAGCTTCAGTGTTTATCTGCTGCTCTGTTACTACACGTGTTTTCTGTCGGCTAGCTAACATTAGCCCAGTCAGCTAGCTATCCTGCGTCGTTAAACCGTTAAATTTAACTTTTTATTAATCTATCAGACTCGTCACAGACTTTCCTGATGAGTCGGCTCACTAATAAAAGCCTAAAACACAATAAATATGTAGAAGTTGGTTTGTTTTCGTGATCCTACCAGAGCGGCGAGTCCATTATCAGACGCCATTTCTCTCAGCCAAAGATCTGCTGCTGCTCAAGATGATTCCCTGCATGGACTTTACTGCACGCATGCGCAGTGGCTCCAAAAGACCTGAGAAATATCTTTTTTTTTAAAATATATTGACACAAATTAGATTATAAACCTTCCCTTGAAACACGCAGAAAATTCAGTACAAATACATTAAAGAGACAATCGTGCATCAAGAAAATGTTTAAAGCTGAATATTAAATTAAATATGGTCGAAAATATGGTTGGACACTGCCTAAAACAAGCTAGGTGAGCAAAAAAACAACTAATCATGATGTATTCTAGAGTTTTAAATAACGGTTCTTACATTTTATGGTTATTTTTCTCCACATGAACTCGTCTGTTACAGCAGCACATAAACCTGCACAGATAGTAAACCAGTTCAGACAGTCTGACTTTAAATGCAGGGAATCATCTTGCTGGGTGAAACTCTCTGTTCTCAACTTTAACACGCTGCTGACGTCACGCGTTAAAGGGCAGATCAAACTTTTCATTTTCCTCTTTCTTTTAATTCTCTCTTTTTTAAATATCTTAAATATCTGGTTCTATCTTATATAAATAAATATATCATATCTTTTGTCCATACTGTCTTCCATTCCACATATTCTACTCTTGTAATTTTATAAAATTGAAATAAAAAATAAAAAACAACTGTTTAGCCTACAACATATACATTACCAAACCTTAAACTATATAACTGATTTACAAAAAAATGCACAGAAAATGTCTTATTTTATTTTAGCAAAAATCCAAAAGCCAAAAATATTCAGTTTATAAAGATATAAAACAGAGAAAAGCAGCAAATCCTCACATTAGAGGAGCTGGAAACATGTTTGGTAGTTTTTAAGCTTTTCTAGATTTATCTGCTCATTATTTCCTTGATTAACGCTTTAAATTCACCCAAAATAGTAAAACATGTCCATATATGTCCATCATTAGTGCTTTTAATTGCACTTTTTTGTCAGACCAACCATTGAAAAACCTACAAATATTCAGCATATGAGATAAAAGCATCAAGTACCACTAAAAATGAAACTTTGGCAACCATGTGTGAAATGGGTATGAATAAATATACATAATAATATATGAAAGTATGTTGTGTTATATATAAGATATGTGGAGGAAATGAAAGATTCAACAATATAAAAAGACACATTGATTAAAATGACAATATTAAAGTGCATTAACTGCGGCTGCTATGAATAAACAGAGAATCAGATGTTTTGTGGTGTTAAAGTTGCATAATAACG